>NW_014040203.1:0-4216 GCF_001186125.1 Sphaeroforma arctica JP610 | reverse complement strand
CTCTGAAATGCACAACTACAGCCAACACGCATGATTTCCAGGAGACACGAACCATATTGGTGTGTATATTTTTATTAGTTATACGTTTGCACACACATGCACACACACACACACACACACACACACACACACGTATATATACACATACATACATACTTATATATACACATACATACATATATATATATATATATATATATATATATATATATATATACATATATATATATATATTTATATATACACTTTGTCTGTATTTATACTACTAAATATGTTTTCGATTGTAATTCTACCGCGTCTATATAGAGCGGCTGTAGCGTCTTCCTGAAGTAGTTGATTTAGTCTGTCACTTTGTATTAATATCACATCGAGTTGTATCTTTGTCTATCGTTCATGGAGCGGTTGTCGTGTCTTCTCTATCCTCCTGGCCCTGTAGTGGGGTGTGAGACATTTCAAAACGTGTCTATAAACTCACAGTTTCTATTATTTTTTATCACATCTATTATATTTTTATCACATCTATTATATTTTTATCACATCTATTATATTTTTATCACATCTATTCTATTTTTATCACATCTATTATTTTTATATCACACCTGTTCTATGTTTAGCACGCGTACATGGAGCGGTTGTCGTGTCTACTGGCTCCGCCTGGCCCGGTGGTGGGGTGTGGGGTCATCTTGTCCTGGCTTGCACTAGACGAGAAAGGTCAGATGATCACTGATAAGATAACGGGTACCTCTACTATAAACATCCCGGCCTTTGCATTTGGTAGGTAGTCCTATACACTAGAACTGTAACAGCATTGGAAGGGGAGTGCTGTGAGTGTTTGTTAAGTTATGCCTGTATTTGGGAGCGTGCGCATATACTGTATAAATGTGTATGTACTGCATAAATGTGTATATACTACATAAATGTATATATATTACGTGAATGTATATATATTGCATTTATATATACTACATAAATGTATATATATTACGAGAATGTACATATTGCATGTATATATACTACATAAATGTGTTTGTACTGCATAAATGTGTACATACTACATAAATGTATATGTATTACGTGAATGTATATATATTGTATGTATATATACTACATAAATGTGTATATACTACATAAATGTATATATATTACGTGAATGTATATATATCGCATGTATATATACTATATAAATGTGTATGTACTGTATAAATGTGTATAACTAGATAGATATATTGGTACCACATAAATATATTTGTACTACATAAATGTATATATACTACATAAATGTGCTTCTACCAGATATATGTGCATGTACTACATACGTGTGTATATGCTACATAAACTATTATTTCACTGATTAACATATCGAGTTGTAATATATATAGTGAAAACGTATCACAGCACACGCTCGGATTGGTGTTGCAACTATTTCGCACTAATTTGACAACACAAGGTGCAGTTTGAACACTAATTTGAAACTAGTCTAACACTACCATCGCCACTACCACTGACGCCCATTTGCAGGCCGCGCTGTGCTCCCTCACACGGCCGTAGATGCTACCAAAGAACTAAACATTCGAGTCGGCGACCAGGTAGGTGCATAATAGGGTATATGTATGTGAGCATAAACCAAGTTTGTTATGTTGTACAGCCGTAGATACTACCGAAAAACTGAACCTTTCAGTTGGCGACCCGGTACTGTTGCTATGAGTAGGTTTATGTGCATATAAACAAGTTTATTTCTGAACCATCGAGGCTCTGACAAGGTAGGTGGCTCTATGTGTACGTGTATGTTGTAACAGATTCATTTCCGTATCCGAATTTTATCGGAGACTATAATACTATGAGTATTCACCCAAGGATAAAGCGTATATATGTATAAAAATATATGTACATTCTTTAACATTACATACTTTTAGTACGAAAGGAAAGGTACATGCACATACAAACAAGATTATTGTGTATTTGTTTTACCTATCCTTGACTGACTTTATATATTTTTCGAAGGAGATCAGAGCCATAGATATTCAAATGCAGGTATAAAGGCATGTGTTTATTTGTTGTACATGAATATCATGTGGCGTAAAAAGGTCGATATATATATATTACAATATATATATATTACAATATATATACATTACAATATATATATATTACAATATATATATATTACAATATATATGTATTACAATATATATATATGTCATAATATATATATATATATATATATACGGGTTCAAAGTCGTCGGCATCCACTCAAAAAACCCTGGTTTCTAACCGCAACATTACGAGCTCCACATAGGAGTACTGGATATACAAATGAAAGGGATTTGTATATAGACATAAAGATATATATATATATATATATATATAATATACATCATAATGACTTTGACTTCACGCCAGGTTGACAATTAGAACCTATATCTCTAGTTGGACTAGCACACACACACACATACACACACACACACACACACACACATATATATATTTATGATAAAATGGCCTTCACTTCTGCAGATCGCCGTCATAGACATGCGGGAAGATGAGTTCGACCAGTTGTGGCTCGTCAAATCCAATCTGCAGACAGGGCTTGTGCCTGCGTCATGCATCCGCCTTATCGAGAAAATATGCCCACCCCCAGTAAAGAGTGAGTGGTATTGAGCATATTTAGGGGTTTTATATAATTCTTAGTGGAGATATGTTAGACTGTATATATATATACTATTGGCTGTGATTGTATATGTAGTCCCGTTTACGGATATATATATATATATATATATATATATATATATATATATATATATATATACTACAATATAATAACTTTTGCTGCATCTTGTGCCACCTTGCAATGTACGTATATTATATATAGCGTATAAATCTTGTATATGTATATATTGTACTATAGCATTCCTGGTAGTAGCACTTTTGGTAGATTAGATTTGGTGAATCTGTATACAAACAATATATAACCCACTCTCGCCAGCCTGGGATTGTCACTAATGTAGATGCCCTTCAACTGTTCTATTTATAGATATCGAGGCGCCCAAATCGAGCGCGAAACGCAAGTCACGACACTACAACAGACCCACCATTGAGCACAGCGTCACATTACGGGATCAAAGCGGGACGGCCGATGATGAAAGCGAAGCAACCGCTGTAAAAGCAACCGAGGTAGGTACATATTGTGAAATAAAAACCCTAAACCCGAAACCCTAAATCCGACGTAGGTGTGAGATAAATCGCTAAAACGTGCTGTAGCACGTGACAGCCGTTCTGCGTTACCTACACTCTACTCACACGGGCGAATGCCTGGTGTTGGGGACTTTTGTATTGTGGGGGGGATCAGTAGGCAAGGCCATTCTGTTGGGTTGGGTGCGATAGCTGGATATGGTTGATCCGAATTGCAACTCCCACGCTCAGAATATAAATAGATTTCTTTCTGAATCGTATGACACAGTTGAAAGATAGGCGAATATCCGATGGCCATTGGCTTTTCATATGTACGAATCCGCATAGTTTAGATTTTTAAGTTTCACAATCAATTCCGTGGATACCGTCTCATGGGTTCATGCTAATATACCTCTTTAATTTCGTACATATGAACGTTTCTCAAATACGTGCCAAATAATCCTCATGTTTTTATACACATTGCACCGTCCAGACGGAAACTCGACGGAAACCGGGGCCTTTCAATGGGTCTCGCAATTCCCTCTCGTCCATCTCACAAAGTAACAACTGCACGGCAATTGGCGCAGCCATAGTTCTAACAGAGTTCGTTGCTAGGCAACCGGGAGAGATCTCACTGAAAGTGGGGACAGTTGTGTCGCTCCTGGAGGCGGATAGCACAGAGACTATGTGGAAGGGCAAGAACAGTACATGCGAGGTACAACATGCATATATGTATGAGACACACACGCACTTATGAAATGTATACATACATGTGTGTACATCTATGTGTATATGTGTATATTTGTTTTGTGCAATTATGTATATAAATATAGGTGTATGAATGATCAACACAAGTACAGTGAAAGTGGCGTGTCTCTCGGTTGTCAAACACAACTTGAATATGTTACTTGCACTCTGCATATTTATATCACACGCGGACGACATGGGAAACTTATGAAGTGACGAGGGCGATAAAAGCACTGGTTGAGTAGTCTGAACATTTGTTCACATGCATCTGGTTATATATTATAGTGCGGTTATGTACACT
>NW_014040204.1:76754-84233 GCF_001186125.1 Sphaeroforma arctica JP610 | reverse complement strand
GTGTGTGTGTGTGTGTGTTTGTGTGTGTGTGCCAGCCCAAGTGGTTGAACACTATTACAAACACCATCAGTATATCACTGAAGGTGAGATCATAATATATATCATTCGAACGCACCACTTTTTAGATACATTTGCACTTTGCTTGGAGTCTATTACATTGCACTCTAACAACTTGTCCCCCACATTGCTTTGCCTTCTTTCAAGCCGGATTAGAATACTTCCAGAGGTCCATGGACTTGCAACAGAAACACCCTTTATAGAACCCTCTGCTTGTTAGAGTCCAATGTAGTAGACTTTAAATAAAGTGCAAATGTATGTATTTTTTTCAGACCTCACCTTTGGTTTTATACCTAAGATGTTTGTGCTATTGCTCAGTTGCTTGTGCTGGCCAGGGTACAAACTCATATGGTCAGTATGAGAAACCTTATGCAGAACACTTTAACACTTCGATACTATTCTATTTCAACTTCTCTACAACTAAATCGCACGTTGATCCCATGATGCCTTTCCGCGTAGGCTGTGATTAACACAGAACCACAGCTATTTTTAGAATGTTGCTGTTGACAGACTTAATCCATTCTCGGGAATCGGTTGAGAAACTTAATCTTCTCTCGGAAGTCGGTTCAAGTATTAAATCAACTCTTGAAAGTAATTTAAGCAACTTGATTAGCTCTCGTGAGTGAGCTAACTCTGATGAATTAGCCTTTGTGAGTGAGCTAACTTTGATGACTTAGCTCTCAGGACTTAGCTCTCGGGAGTGAACTAACTCTGATGATTTAGCTCTCGAGAGTGAGCTAACTCTGATGACTTCTCTAAATCAAAGAAGGTTTCTTGCTGTAAAATCTGGCCTGAGACCTGTAGTCTCTCACCGCTTCTACCCTCCAAACTCTGATATGCATTCTCTTTGGCCAAAAATCCTAGAGGCTGCGATCGCTTGACATTGGCATTATCCAGGCCATTTCTAAGCGACTCAGCTACCTTCGAACTCCCCCCCCCCCCCCATATGACACACAGACTTGTACATTGCTCATTGGAATTCTGGTGTATTTTTACTATCCATCACTGTCATTTTAATTCTTGCATCTATTTCATTGGCATCCTTTATCAACTCTTCATTCCATTCTGAAGCGGCATCTTCCTCTGCCAACATAACTGACAATCCTGCCTTCACAAATGGAGTAGACCTACACCTAAAACTTCTCATCATCATATTTTTCGCTCTTATTTTAAAGCGCTAAAAGTATCCTGATAGTTTGCCTTACTGCCGACACACACTCTCTACCCTACACATCTCCCATAGACAGAGCTGGCAGAACCTCAACTTCTCCTTTTGGTTCCACCATATTCTTCTCCACCTCCACAATTTTGTTCATAATATTGTTCACCAAATGTATTGTCGTGGGGCTCGATCTTTTCACCACTAAAAACCACACCCCTGCCAGACCAGTCCTTAATTAATATCCTAGTGTTCAAGGTTGAAATAAACCTCAACGTCCGTCCTGTCAGGAGCCCTTCAAACCCCAAATTGGTGAACTTTTCAAAGCACATTAACTGTAGTTCAGCAATACCTTTCGACTCTTCTATAAGAATCCATACCATGTTGTCAGAGATTTCAACGTCTTAGTAATAAAAGTACACACTGCTGCACGACTCCACACAGGAGATCGTTGTTGATGTCCTCTGGAATATATTCTCTCATCATCCTGCTCACTCATGGAGACAATAAATACTTCATGGAATATTTTATCTCTTCTTGCCGCACTCTTTCCTATTCAGCATTTCAGCCGCAATATAGACTCTTCTGCTGGACTGACTACACCTTCCTTGATCCCATACGTAAACACTTACACGAGGCCTGTTGTGAAACGTCTTCTGGTTCCGACTCCTTTCAGAAGGGAACACTGTTGTCATCTTAAACTCTCTCGTAATAATACACTTAGTCCCCGTGTACTATCTTGTTTTTACTCTTAAAGTTTTTGTTTGTTTGAAATAACTCTTGTATACTCTTTACGTACTGGGAACTTTTTTTTAATAACTTAGACAACAAGATAAAAAGACCTTGTATGTACTGTTTACTTTCTCCTCGGCTCACTGACTGTTATAGTATGTTCTCTCCTGCCGTAAGTGCTATTCACATATAATTTCGTAGACACTAGTCTTAATATCTACTCTCCACCAGTACACTTACTTCTAACTAACCTACTATTGTCGATGTGGTATTTTAAATACATATAGTACAAATTTCACTTGTATCAAATTCTATCATTGAACTACTTTAGGCCAGTTCACTCTTCCTTGCCAAGTTTAAACTTTGCAATATTCCTTGTTACTCCCAAAGTGAGCCTGTACATGACAAAATGGCCTTTTCCACGCACGTACACGCACATATATTGCTTGTTGCATACATATGAACCCAGCGCCGGAAAATTAGTAAACACAACAAATAAAACTAGGAATTTTTCAGAGACAATGAAGGGTGCTAAGGAATCAGCAGCAATGTCTGCTTTATTTCGATCTACTCCGTTCAAATTACTCTTTAACACTAATATTTTATCAAACTTTTGTGTGGTAGGTATTCTCCATAGTGTAAACCAGTGTTTATACCTGGATATTGATATAATATGACATGATTACTAAATACCTCATTGATTGTAAGTACACAAACACCAGAGGCACTCCCTATTGCCACATGAGCTGCATATATGATACATGTATGTATCTGTTTGCTTGCTTTAGAAGATTCCAAGCCGTTGAAGCACTTCGTGAACACCTCATATTGCGGTCCCAGTGAGGCGAACTGATGACTTGCCGTCTGCTAAAACCATAGGTGTACATACACTGCGGTTTAAAGGCCGATCCTTCAATACTCCTAGCGATAAGCCAACCCCGTCACCCAACCACAATTACAACCACAGCCACCATCACAATCACAATATCAACAACAACCACAACTACTATCACAATCACAACAACAACGACCCTCGGCAATAGCCCTCCCATCAGTGCCGCCTGGTACTAACTCTACTACAAAATACAAAGGATATTGCTGAAATACTCATGTCACTCATTGCAACTGGTGCCACTACTCTCACAACACCATCTGTAGCGCAGGTTGTTACACATCAAGTATATACAAGTTCTGAATCATCTCCGGTGATACGTAATCCATCAAGCATGAGTGTATCTAAAAATAATATGATGAGCATGTCGCTTAGTGGCACTGCTGCCATGGGTGTGTTGACTGGTAGGGCCAGTATGGACCCTTCTGGTACTGCTCCAATACCAAATCCAGTGCCTGTCGGATAAAAGATCTCAGCAGAAGATGTCAGTCTCCAATAGGAAGACAGATGAGACTAATATTAAATGTGGCAACATAAACACGGATATATGAGTTTAAAGTTGATGAAGGTAATTTTAGAATGCGCAGAAATGGGGGATGTAACGAATGATTGGGGTCAGTAGCTTCTATTTTGTAAGGCATACGCGTAAGGCAAGTTAACAAGAGTAAGGCTCTCACGCAAGCATCGGGATAGGGGCACTTATAAGTTAATATTTTTGCGAGTACCTGGATTAAATCCCATCGTGTTACGTTTAGCCAAACTATAGATGATGTCGAATGCAAATATTGGTTTTTGGGATTGGAGCACAAATCTGATGCCACTGAGGCAAAGCACGGACTGAGAGTCAAACCTAAGGTTGCTCAAAGCGATAGAGGTGGAGTGAATTTTGTTAGCGACACATGGAAGTCGGTGAGATGATATCGGCAGTTGCATGATCACCAGAGCATAATAGTGCATAGTAGACGCTTTGATCGCGTGCATCAAACATTATTAGAGATGGTCCGGACATTGCTTGCGTAGGCAAATTTGCCTGATTCATTCTGGCGAGAGACTGTGTCTGATACGTGTTGCTCTGTGGTGACCAGTATGCCACAACAAGGTGATATTACCTCCCGAGACGATCTCTGGTCTGGTGTTAAATTTGGCTTCATTGCTTTTTTATGCTTAAATCTATTTCCTCACAGGGGGGAAGAAGAACTTAGAAGGAACAGGAATTCGAATCTCTTGGACCTAGTTGTAAACACAGTTGGAGTAAGCATGCCAATTTACAACCTGAAGGAGTTGTGTTGTCAAACCTCATGATTATTGTGACATCACTCGTGGCAGTCTAAAAAAAAAGGACTCTAATTCCGGGCAGGTGACCTTCAAAGACTTGTCTGGGTTATCTGATACTTCCATGGAACGATTCGGATTGAGTTACAATCGATGCTCAACATGCAAGTTTGCAGCCATTAACAACATCTGACCGCCCGAACTAAGCAACGAGCCCCTAATATGACTTCCCACCTATAATTGTGATGAGTATGGTGCAGTTTGTACGACGCAAGACTTGCCTGTGCGCAAAAAAACCCCCCCAAAAACGGAGTAGCAGTATGGTCGGAATTCCGTAAAAACAATTATCGGCAGTCAATATCAAAGAGGCAGATTCACATATGTTTGGCCATTGCCGCGCTTGAGAGAGCTGATATCCTACAATTCGTCGTTAAAAACTATATTTATGTATGGCACACTGTATGACTATGTGTGGAGTGAGATTTTCGGCCGACCTTATAGACCTGATGGGTGATTTGTTGAGCGACAAAAGACCCCAAATTGATTAACGGAGGTGCTCTCTGTGAGTTGATGTAAACTATCTGCGTCCACAAACAGGCAGATCTATGTTGGTTCGTGTGGTTCCGTGACTTCCCTGCTTGTTTGTTGTGATGCTGGTTTATATTTGTGACTTTCTATAAAATAAAATAAAGACAATGTCAAGTATTTGGAAATACCACGCATTTTTCTCGGGTGGAAGAGAGATGTATCAGCAGGCGTTCTCTTTGTTTCTTAGCCTGCCTATATAGAGAGGTTAGCCCAGAAGTTTGGACATATGAAACAAGTCAGTATGCCTGTGAGTATATCTTTCGATGTCAATCAGACTGGCATGTTCTTTATCTGCTACTGTGGGTCCACGCCCCGATATTTCGTTGGTACGAGTTCACAGAGTATTATACTTGGACCAACAACCGATGAAGGTAAGCGAGGTTGCTAAAAAAAGACCGGGGGGGACTTTTATTATCCAAAAAGGATTTGGTGCTTTGTACATATGCTGATGCGATCTATACCGGAGAGAGAGGCAACTGATCACTTACCGGAAATTGTAATTCCTTGCAAACATGTCAGTATATTGTGGGGCGCGCCGTCAGAGTCTCATTAACCCGACTGATCACGTTGGAACCCAAATACCTCAGCCATGCTGAATCCGGCCGTGATGTTAACAGCTCTTTGGATTGACCTTATGAGCTGGTCAGTACAGTCAACCGACCGGGGGTCTGTTTTGAGAAATATCAAACTGTCAAGAATATGGCGAGGAATTGACCATCACCAAGCGCAGTAGCATATGAATAACAAGCATCACTTTGTGCGAGAGCTATGTGCTAACAAGACAAGTGTACTTGAAAACTGGCGCTCTGAGCTGATAGTTGCTGATGCGTTGACCAAAGCACTGTCACGTATTTCATTTAAGCAACGTTGCAATGAAATGTTGAAACAAGTGTGCAGTCGCTACGCTCTTTATGATAGGTACATGTTGTATATACGAATATATTATATGTATATACAAATATGTCATTGAACTATCGCCACGCGCCTAGTGCATAGGCAGAAATATAAAGAATCCCAAATATTCGTCCACGGGTAATTCTTGAAGATAGTATTGTTGGACTGTAAGGACCTAAGATTGGCCCTAAACCCCTAAAACTAGGAAGTATGTAGCACGGTTTGATTGGAAGGATATACTCATGGGTATACGGACTCGCTTTAGAGGTATGAATTTTAAGCCAGCTTATTTTTATGTATTCCGTCTTTTGACATATCTGTCGTCCATCCGAGAAAGAAGCGTGGCGATTATAAACTTGACGTCGAACTCTTTCTCGATTTTATGCAATATCCTCTTTTAGCTTCTTTAGGGTCATTATGTTAATGCCTAGCCATTTGTTCTGTGATACTCATCGTAAAATAGTGTGCATGTAGTTTGAATCAAATGTAATAGGCTCAACTGCAGGAGTTAGTGCTGGGAATGGAAGATCATGGGGTGGACAGGTTCTTTACAAGAAGGGCTAGAAGGAGGTCTTCTAGTGCCGGGTAGCGGACGATGTAACTTCCATGTACGTGGGCGACTTTCGAGGTCGTAGTTGGTCTGCCAACGTGTCAGGTCTTCTGATCACTCAGAGAAGTACGATAACAACCAGTATTGTGTAACAATTTATTTGTGCTATAATAGAATCTAGATAAAAAGACCAAGCAAAGGATGATAGGCCATGACATGTAATATCTAAAATTCGATTATCAGTGCCTTTTAGCGAACGGCCATGCTCGAGGTCAGTTAGAATGGGCAATACAGATGTAATCAAATAGTTATGCTCGGGCAATTAGGGCAGCGACACGAGCAATGAATCGAATACGTGAAATCATTATTCTTTGTATGTCTAGAACAATTGTTGTTGCCACGGTGATTACATGTACCACAAGTGAATGTAGCATTGGTGCGTCACGGCTAGTATATGTCTTGGTGCCGAAATTGCATCCTTTAGGACAAATAGATCAAATTTCTTACAGATGTAGCTCTTAACCCGGAGAGGAGTGATTCTTGTGATGTAGATGTTCTTTTTCTCACAGATCATACTATCATATCCGATGTCAATGGTGGCATCGGATGTTAGATGTGTGCGGTATTTCCTGGATTTTTCTGTAGGGGTCGTGAGATCCATTTCTCAAGGCTGTCACAAATGTCTGAGATAAGGATACACTCACGAAATTCATCATGAGTTGGATACACATTGTACGAGACCGTCAATGAAGTGGTTTTGTGCAACAGTAGGGCCATGTGTTGTGCCTTGCGACCAAGCGGTTTCAATATCTTCTTCACGTCGTTGTGACCAGTCCTGAAGGGAATAAGCGAGGTCTTTAGTAAAACTTAGATGATGCTTGAAACCTGTTTTTTTATTATGTATTTGACAAATAATGCATGGGTGTGAATCATTGATAGACAGAGTACCAGGTGGAAGCGTTTTAGATCACTAGTAAAAGCGATATTTTTTTTTGGAAGCGTCAAAGGAGTCCTTGGCCTACACAACAAATTTCCTTTGTTCAATGGTCCAATCTTGTTTCGTTGTTTCCATGGTGTCAGCGAAAGTCTGGTCAAGGCTGGCCTGTAGCTTGGGGTTGAATTTGATGCAAATAATAAGAAGTGTAGCCATGATATTTATTTATTCAGCGAGGCTAGCACCACCAGGGCTTGTAAAGTCCAGCTTCAAGTAGCAGACTTGTTGAATGTGGAAACAGTGAGTGTGCTTTTTTGACTATTCGAAAATTATAGCATATAAAGACCTGTCAAGAAGATTTTAGTGCACGATTGAGGTTCTATTGAATTGATCTACTAGTT
>NW_014040204.1:66945-72881 GCF_001186125.1 Sphaeroforma arctica JP610 | reverse complement strand
ATAAAATCATGACGAGAATGTCGCCAACATTATGGAGACTCCCAAGCCTGAATGGACCACTGAACAAGAACGTATCGTCCAAGCTCGAGACTTTATTGTGTCCTCTAAAGCTAATTTTTCGTATCAGCGCACTAAGACTCTGCTCCTCAGTACCCTCTCTAAGAAACTACGACTTAAGTTGACCGCTGCTATCAATTCTCAACATCCCTGGACCCTATACCAGACCCTCAAGAACAGATTTCAACACCAATCTAATCTGGTATATGAAATCATTGATGCGAACTACCGTCGTGCCTTCAACCGCGACCCTTCTGAATCTCTCCGCGACTGGTCTCAGCGTTGTTTTCGGGGTAGCATCGCTCCCCACTTCTTTATAAGGACATCCCCGGTCCTCTTTGTTTATTGTCCACCTTTGTACAAGGACCACCCAGGTCCTCTATAGTTGTCCCAACTAAATACAATATAATGGGTTTAGGGCCTGTTATATAATCTACGACAAATATACAATAAACCTCAAGTTTTTCTGTAAATAAAGATTATTAGACTCCACTAGTTGTTAAGAGGTTATTGACATCGCAGCGTCACAAGGCACTACTTACGGTCCTATAGTCGCGCAGAATATATTCATCGATGGGCTCCCTTCAGCACAACAGGCTCAGATCCCAACGTCTATCTTTCTCAGATAAGATCCCGTGAAAAGATCACAATTACAAATATATGTGACCATCTAGAGAAATGGACAAAATCATTTAAACCTCCAATGTCTCAACACCAAGTCGCCTCTGTTGCCAACCTTGCACCTACGTCCGACCATGGAGCAGCTTGTTCGTCTCAACACCGACATTGCTGGTAAACCATCTGTCCGTCCTAATTCTCGCCAGATGAAATGCTACGTCTGCTGGAGCACTGCACACACATATTCTCTCTGCCCGAAAGCTTGTGGAAAATATGCTAACCTCTCCCATACCGGCCGCGACTGCACTGTTTCCAATCTCCAATGCTCTGTATGTACCAAGAAAGACCATTGTGATATCCTATGTTCTAAAAGATCAAATAAAAGAATTTCCCATATATAATGCCTTTCTTAGCACGTGTTACTATACTTGTAGTCAGAGCCACTACCTCTACTCCGGCGGACGATTCCCTTCTGATCGACAATGGAGCTACTGTCAACTATATGCCCCAGTCAGCCCTTCACCTTCTTCAGCGCATAGAACATGGTCGTTTACCCCTTAGACTCGCCAACGACTGTGTTCCACATATCACCTGCCGTGGATACCTCCCATTCCTTGGACTTACCTATCTCGACCCTACTATCGCCCAAGGGATCATCGCGCAAAATAATCTGCAGGACGCCGGCTGCTCCCTCATTTTTCCAGCCAACAGACAGCTCTGCCACCTCACTAAGCACAATACCACTCTGCAGCTTCCTCGTGTGAATGGCAGTGGTAGAGAGCAATGTAGTAGACTTTAAATAAAGTGCAAATGTATTTATTTATTTATGACCTCACCTTTGGTTTTATACCTAAGGTGTTTGTGCTAGTGTTCAGCCGCTTGGGTTGGCCAGGGTAAAACCTCATATGGTCAGTATGAGAAACCATGTGCGGAACACTTTAACTCTTCGATGCTTTTCTATTTCAACTTCTCTGCAACTAACATAGGTTGTGACTCACATAGAACCGCAGCTATTATTCGAATGTTGCGGTTGACAGGCTTAATCCACTCTCGGGAATCGGTTGAGAAACTTAATATGCTCTCGCAAGTCGGTTAAGTAATAACTCAACTCTTGGGGGTAATTTGAGCAACTTGATTAGCTCTCGGGAGTGAGCTAACTCTGATGACTTAGCTATCGGGAGTGAGCTAACTCTGATGACTTAGCTCTCGGGAGTGAGCTAACTCTGATGACTTAGCTCTCAGGAGTGAGCTTACTCTGATGACTTAGCTCTCGGGAGTGAGCTAACTCTGATGACTTCCATAAATCAAAGATGATTTCTTGCTGTAAAATCTGGCCCGAGACCTGTAGTCTCTCAGGCAGCAATTATATCCGCTACCCCGACCTACCTTCACTCTTAACTACTACAGCTGTACGACAACAATCTGCACATACGCCACTTCCACCTAACTCCCCCGTAGTACCAATTCCACTAGAAGATAAACGTCCTGACACCCCTGATAACACCATGACGTATGGTGCATATCACCGCTCAACAGGACACCGAAGCAAACGTACCACAATTCGCATGGTACGCTGCGAAGGCATTACACACTATCGACCTATGCGCCTCCAAACACTCGCACTAGCTGCACCGCTACGTAGCCCCTGATGGCTCCGGCATTGCACTAGACTGGCATAAAGTGGACGTCAGCAAAGAACGTAATTATGCAAACCCCCACTGGTCTGAGCTTATCGATATCATCAATGCAAATATCAAGGCTGGATCTCTACTCGCCATTGTGGTCCCTCTTCGTCCTTGTGCCCCCTGGTGGGACGTATTCCTTGCACATATGCAGACCCAGCCATACTTTATCCAGAATACGACTTCAACCTTCCTTAGACACGGATCCACTGCTGTCGGCAAGCCCACATGGATTTACACCCTAGTCACGATCCCTGGCCCGATACATTCTCACGTCTCTCCAGATACTGAGATCCGCACTGCAATTGGCTACAAAGCTAACCCCAAATTCCCTAATCATTGCAACACGGGAAGATTCGTGCCGATAGTAATAGCCATACCAGCACCAATACCCTCTATGGTCTTAGCGAACGCTTTAATATTGACCTTCAAGGTCCATTACCGCCTGATCGTGATGGAAACGAATACGCTCTTAACATGTTTGATGCGGGCCTCCCGGTTTGGTCTCCACGCCCTTCTTCCGCACAAGGCCTCTATGCATCACAATGTTGATGATCTCCTCACTCGTGTTCCTTCTCAATGGGTTCCTAATACACTCATCGCCGATAATGATCAAGTATTTCATAGTCAACATGTCAAGTCAATGCTCAACTCTCGGCCTATTGAACTCCGTGCACCCCCTCCCTACTCTCCTCAACAAAACGCCCAAGTTGAACGTCCACACGACACGCTCAATAACCTCGTCCGTGTCCTCATCGATCCGGGTATGCCTCTAACACTCTGGGGCTATGCTAGGTCCCTTGTCGATTATATTCGCAACACTACACTCGCTCAAGATGAGAACATCCGCACCCCATATCACACGTTCCTCCAAATCGACCCCAAACGCAACCCTCGCGCTCGCTTTGGATATGTTGTGGCCTTTAAGCTCCACGGCCCCGCCGCAATGCGTCATTCTAAGTATCTCCCTGCTGTTGGTTACGGTGTTCTCCTTGACCTCAGTATCAACTCTACTCCCCATTGTTATATAATATAAATTATGGCTACTCAAATGCAATTGTAAACCCAAGACCTCCAATTCTATCCGGAAGAGAACCCGCAATGGTATCCAGATAAAAGGACGGCTACCCGGTCGCATACACCGTCTAGTTATCAGATACCGGCTTACTGGCATCAACTTACTTCGTCCGTGACCGACTCTATCCCATTCGTTGCTTCCCCTTCTATATCCTCTGACTCAAGTACTTCCTCTATCCCGCATCAACCCCTGGTACCTATTACTCAAGCCAACATTGAGCCGGAACCAACTGATGCTCTCTTCTCTCATCCACCAACACCGGCATCTTCGTCCGCCCCTCCACCGGACCCACTCAATGGGATCGTCCGCTGTCTGCGCATACAACGTGTCTACTAGAATGTCTACTATGTAGTAGTACTATTCCACGCCCCACTTAACTCACCATCCCAGTTTACACCTCCTCCTCTACTGACGCAGGCACAACTGCCACCTGAACCGGCCCCTGACCCTTTCTCCCCTCTTCCACCCTCCGTCAAACAAGAGCCACATCCTCCAACCTTTGACTCTACTCTTATTTGGTCCCCGCCCACCTTCCAGCAAATGGACATCCCTTCCGAGCCCAATTCAGCCACTATTCCGTTCTCTCCTCCCCCACCTGTCCTTCAAGAGACTCTTCCTCCGGAACCCCCCCCCCCCAGCAGCTATCCCCTTCTCTCTACCCCATTCGGTAGTACAAGAAGCTCTTCCTACTGCACCCTCTCCGGCAACGCCAGTAACCTCACCTTCTCCTCAGCCCACGCCTCTCTACTCTTCCCGTCCGGCACCAATCCGGTATCCTCACTCCCCATTACCCCCCCTACATCCCGTGGTATTGTCGTCAGCCCCCTCCGCCCCCCCCTCCCCGCCGCCCTACCTTCCTGGCACCCCTGGTCCATATCATCGTTCACCCCTCCTCCCTCCTCCATCAGTGCTCCCACTTGCTCTACCTTCCGCATCTCCTCCTTTGCAACTTCCTGGACCACCTCCAGTACCTACCGACCGCCAACTCGCAACCCGCTCTACAGCCGACCTCTTGGCTCCGCTTCGTCAACCACGCAATACTTATCCTCCAGGGTACATCCCCCCCATGCTGCCAGCCGTTCCTCTCCCGCCTCGACTTCTTGAACCTCCCTCAACCTCTCTTGGATCACCCCCGTCCACTCTCCTGCCCTGGCCCTCTCCCATCTCCTCCCAGCTCACTCCTCGATACTCTCAACGTCACGAATTACTCCCCCCTTACCACCACTTTCCGCGACCCCCCAGACCCCGACTCTACGTTTGCTTCCGTTCGCCTCCTCCAGACCTGTCCTAATCTCCATACACCCATCCCTTGTTACTCCACCTCAACTGTTCGAAGCGTCGCCCCTAGCAACCGATCCGATATGACTCTCGCCGAAGCCCCCACCCTTTTTGACCCCACTGACCCCAAGTCTATTGCCCCCGCCCGTAAATCTACCTCCTGGCCGTCATGACAAGCTGCTATTGAAACTGAATATCAGAATCATATACGAAATGAGTTAGCTGAAGTGGTCCCCATTACATCTGTACCCGCCTCCGCTAAAATCATCCACAGCAAGTATGTGTTTGCCCTAAAACATGACGAACATGGAAATCTTTCACGATATAAGGCTCGGATGGTCGCTCGAGGCGACCAACAGGAGCATGGCGACAGTTATACAGAGACCTATGCCCCCGCCGCCCTTGCCGCCACCCTTCGTCTCTTCTTCGCCATCGCTGCCTTTCATCACCTTCAAGTCCACCACTTCGATGTTACGTCTGCTTTTCTTTATGACAAATTTGACACTCCAGTGTACATACACCCCCCGAAGGGGTCATGTGAACTTGGTCATTACTCCGCTAACACCGTGCTTAAACTCTGTCGAGGCCTTTACGGCCTTAAACAAGCTGGTCGTATCTGGAACCACGATATTGGTGATAAACTCAACCTTGCTGGTTTTACCCAATCTGCGGCGGGTGAGTGTATATGGATCCATGATTCTCGCCGTTTCGCCCTCAGCATCTACGTTGATGAGATTCTTCCAGCGGTTCGATCCCTTGCTGACGCCTTGTGGCTGTTCGATATCACTTCCAACCATCACCTCCTCACCAATCTTGGTTTGGCACGCCATGCCGTCGGCTTCCGAATCATTCATCATACTGACGGCTCCATCTCTCTCTTTCAGGATGCTTACATCAAACGTATGCTAGACGTTTTCCACGCACACGATCTCCCCACCAAACCGACACCTGGCACAACGTTACATCCTGGTACCTTTACCGGCCCTCCCTTCACTGGCAAGTACTGTAGTCTCCTTGGGGCGCTCAAATATGCAGCCAACATGACTCGTGTAGACATCGCATGCTCTCTAAGCCAACTAGCCACCTTTAACAATCAACCACTGAAGGAACACTACACAGCTCTTCTCCGCATCCTGCAATACCTCACAGGTACTATCGAATTTGCACTCACAAACAGACCTTAGACACCATCATAATCCATTGACTCGGCTCTACTTTCGTAT
>NW_014040204.1:61384-63735 GCF_001186125.1 Sphaeroforma arctica JP610 | reverse complement strand
CACACACACACGCACACACACACACACACACACACACATATATATATATATTTATATATATATTAATACATACATATATATCTTTGTCCATTAGAAGAGTATGTATGAGTCTTTATGTAAGATTAACACGTATGCTCTGATATTGAAACTATAACAGGTATGCTGAGTGACCAAACCAACTTCTTTACTTTTGTGGATGGTATATCATCTTTGAGCTATAGACTAAATTATTCGAAAGCTGTTTTTGTGTACAATGGAGTCTTGTTAATATTCAATAATGTATCGCTTTTCGTTCACGTACATTGCTATACCGCAGGATCGAAGAGTGATGCGACATCGCCAAGTCAGCCGAGCCTTGAATTGCAGCCTGCGGAGAGTACAGCATGGTATGCTTCGCAATGCAATTTATACAACTCAAATTTCACGCCAGTGGGAGCAATTGCCTATTTCTGCCCTACAGTAGCTAAATATTCGTACGTGACCGTCACATTAAGATGGAAATAGGTGTTTAAGCAAGCAAGATATCTCAAAGCGGTAGCGAATATTACATTTTCTTCCAACCTGTGACCAAATGTCTGCTACGGTTAAGACTATTTCCTGCTAGAAAAGACCGGTTTTGCAATTTTGCACCTCGTTCGCCTTCATCTATAAAGCTACTTCCGTCTTTCTTTGCCGCCACTTGTAATATTTGTAGCCACTTGATCATTCACCGCACGCAGAACCTTGTGTGTTTCAGTATTTCTATTGAAGAAATTATTGAAATACAATTTCTATGCAGCGGCGAAAACGGGACCGGTGCTGTGGAGCTGCTGGAAGCGAAATTTAAAGGGGTGGCCAATGATAGCGATATCGGTTCCGATTGTACAATAGTTGAGCCTGTGAAAGTTGAGTCTAACCCTGCAGTAAATGGGAAAGCTGAAATCGTGGATTGTGAATTAATATCTTCTGCTTCGGAGGCGATTAGCGTAGACAGGCCTACAACTACTGCCGTTACAGATGAGACTGAAATTACGATACCGATCGCAATAACTCCCGAGGAAAGTCTGCCTCTCGAGAAGGAATGTAAGGATGCGCACGCAGATATAATTGTGTTGGATGGCAGTCCAGTGAAACCGGAGGCACGGCCGAAATCGGAGGCACCGCCTCCATTGAGCTCCGTGTCGAAGATGATCCCTCTGGCGAATAGCGATATCAAGGGTGTGTCTGACAGCAACACAGAACTCACGCACAGGTACAAACACGATAACGTGCAATCAACACCTGTTGTCTCGACAACCACTGTCCCGACAATCACTGTCCCGACCCCACGCGTGCACCTTCAGGGAACACAGGTTCCCCACATCGCCGCTTCTGCACTGCCGCCGCAACTTCGCGCGTATTCGCGTGCTCGCACTACTATCACCAACGTACTACTTCCACAGCAGCCGCAAACACAAGATGTACAACACCATCTCAACCGGCAGCAACAGGCACAGGCACACGTACAGTCATCACAGATAGATACCAGCTTACAGAAACAACCTACGGCGCGCACGGTGTTCCATTCACATTCAGCTGAGCCAACACCAACACAGGTACTGTCCTCAGTTTTTTAGCATGGTGTGTTTACAACTACCATACACGCTCAAGTTATGCTATTGCCTTTTGTGGAAAACGAATGTTATATCTCAGAGCGTACTGACTGAATTTGTTTGCTCAAATGATGTTCCTGATGTATATTGTAAAATCTCTACCTCATGGCCACGTATGCTTGCGACTGAAAGCTCGTGAAATTAACAATCGCCTATAAATATCGGCAATATCGCGACTATGACTCATGCGCTTGAATTGTAGTTGCTTAGTTGTCGAATCTGCTGTGTTTGCCATGTATCGTCGTTCTTTCAATTTCACTCGTGAGACATATGAATGCGTCTTTTGCAATAATTTACAAGCATTACCCCTCATGTGTTGATTGAATAGCCGTTCAGTAGCGAAATTTTGTTACCGGCACATAATGTAGCTGTTGTCTGAGGCGCAGATATTTTTGAGCCACTGCTGCAGCCAATTGACCATTAGCTACGGTCCGCCATGTACAGGATGTGCCGTCTACACCCAATGAAACGCCTGATGCACAGACGACAGCGCAAGCGCAGAAGCGAGTCAACGAAGACATACAGGTATTCTTTTTTTATAGGAGCGGAGCTCACACTTACGCAAGGTATGCGCGATAAGTTTATTGTACACAAAAATATGCACATTTGCACGCACACACGCATGAGCACACACACACACACACACACACACACACACACACACACAATATATATATATAATATATATATATATATATATATATATATAATATATATATA
>NW_014040204.1:38628-61364 GCF_001186125.1 Sphaeroforma arctica JP610 | reverse complement strand
CAACANACATATATATATATAAATATATATATATATATATTAATATATATTATAAATATATATAATTATATAAAGTATACCTATCTATATGCTTACACACACACGCACACACACGCACACACACACATACACACACGCACACACACACATACACACACACGCACACACACACACACACATATATATATATATATATACTGCTGTTTATATATTTGTATATATACTTATATTTCCATAGATGTATATGTATATACATATCTATATTTATATGTACATATACTTATGTCTATATATCTGTATATATACATTTAGCTGGCTCGGTACCTATGCCCGCTTGCCATGATCATCCTGTCGGATGTGGTTTTCAAAATCGTGTCTTGAGATTTACCGATTTACGGATTGTGGTTCGAATTGTATAAGTTAAGAACTTCGATAACAGGCCAAAGTCATTTCTATTTCAATATTTATTTATGTAATTGATTCGCTGATCTGCAACGCTCGTATTCTAAATGATGGATCTAATGTTACAGGAGACAAAGAGACCGAAAAAGAAGATTAAGAAATTGGTATGTCATCTTAGTGCATGCCACTGCACTCGTATACTGTGTATTGTATCTTTTTGGGGTTGAAAGCGTTCGTGACTCCCAGCGATGGAGAATATACCCTGGCGTATATGATCATAGACGTCTCCGCATATGCAACGTGGCTTGTCCATTCCTGGCAGTGTGCCCCACTTGTTACAGTCGTATTCAATAGTGCTACATCTTCATCATTTCGTTGGATCAAGATGAAGTGTCTTCAAAAACTTGTCGTGTAGTGCTTTTGTTTTCTCCACGAGTATCAGTGTACGTTGCTCGATATTGATCCTTGATATATGTACACTGTCGATTAAATAGACTTCCAAGCAGTTGCAGAAGCAACAGGATGACGAGAAAGCATTGCTGGCCGCGACAACACGTGCCCTGAAGTTAAATCCCGCTCTCGCAGCGTACTACCATTTATGGGGCGAAGTGCTGAAGATAGAAGCCAAAACCGTAGACGAAAGAGGTCTTCAGAATCTTAGGGTAAGCTTACCCTCATCGCCCACCCAGTTATGGAGGCGTCATCGTGCCAGCTAGCATATTCGTGTTTTAGTAATATCAGCACGCACATTTTCGAGACTTCGATCTATATGTACTGTAGTGATTATCTCATTTCACAATTAAAAACCGCTTGCCACAAGCGCTGCTTTCTAGGACTCAATATCGTCTAGCACACACATGACACAGGAACATGGATAGTTTTCATGTTGATCTCAGTTTCACATTGAAGGCCAAGCCACAATGTACCCTCTGCTATGGCTGTGTGTCCTATATATTGTCGGGTCGGTGCGTGAAAGATATGGCCGGCTGTTGCAGCATTCTTTTTTTCATTTTTTAACGACATCTGTTAATCTGTGATTATAAACGCCCTATACAATAATTTCGCAGACCAAGACTCCGGACACGCTTTTATATGATGGTTTTCTCGTCATCGGAGCTTCGGCAACAAAGTTCAACTCTCAGCTGCAGTTCCGCTTTGGTAAGTATGTGTGCAAAGGGAATTGTGGCTTTTATATTTAATATGATCGTTGTATGAAATCATGAGTTTCGCTTCATTGGCGCCCTACTTGGGAGCATGCATCTGATTGTGTATTCGCATAGTCATTTGATATATCCAACAATCGAGTCGTGATCATGGTACTTGTACAAAAAAATAGAGTAATTATTTCACCATCCCGCTTTCGAGTCGTACACCTCTACGGTACACCCACGGATTGCAGCAAGTCTGAATATTTTGAGCAGTGTTTATCGCATGGTCTAGACATACATACACCTACGTTTTGTGAATTTGATATAGGGAATAGTCCTGATTATATGGGGCTTGGCTTGCTGGGCATTCACCAGAAGCGCAGAGCGAGTATTGCCACTCATTGGCACATCTTTGCGGCGCTCAATGTTCCTATACTCCGTGGTTCATCTTGTTCAGATTGTGTAGTAGACAGTTTTTGCAGTGAATTGTTAGAGTCCCAGATCTGATATGCAGATGGCGATGGCTGTCTTGTAACTTTATGTGAACAGCCATCTAACAACGACACGTCTATTTTAACCGTTATGCGCGGTTATTTATCCACTATTTAATATTATATGGCTGGGTTGCAGATGACAGTCGGAGAGTCAAATTTTGGCCTGGGGATATAGTATTTGTCACACGCACTGACTTGGCCAAGCACGTGCGCATCTCCAAGGGGACTGTTGAGCGGTGCTCAAACGGTTCCATTGTGGCCTCTATGATGGAGGAACCGGCCGACATCTTGGTAAGTTTCTCGCTGCAGTCATTCTCAGTGACAATGTATTGCCCTAGGCCTATATGTATCTGCACTTCTATCTTTACTAAGGAATTTGTAGAGTTTGGTTGATTTTCTTGTCGATGTACAAATAAGATATTCATTCTTGACACGTGTAGTAGTTTGTTAGTTCTTTTTGTTGGCTCTGTGTCTGATATTTTACAAAACGTAGCCTTTCTTGTGTTGCACTGGTCTTTGTTGACTTGATTTCACTGAAGTTAAATTTCGCACGCCTTCTAACAGCGCTCGTTATAAATTTAATTTTTTTGTCACTTTTGAATCTCTTCACAGAATGGCAAATGGAATTTGTATAGATTACAGAGCTCTACAGCCGAACAGCGAGTTAAAGATGCGATGAATATATTTACCTCTCAATCGTACGATGGTATGTCACAGCACACGTTTGTCATGTTAATCGTCCTATTTACTCTGTGGTTGTCACTCTAAATATCTCATAGGATGCTTTATCGAACCATATCCGTGCTGGTTTCAATTTTAACTTTCTGCTCAATTGTGGGCATTGCAATCGTGTGACATTACTCGCCTTTTTTTTTAGAAGACTTAGCGATTATTTCGTATCAGCTGACTAGGGATGAAAGAATGCAATCCATGTCCTCCCTGTGTACACAACCTGTGGACTCTGTACCATATAGTCAGTGCCTTTTCTGGTTTATCTCTTACCCGTATAACCTTCTATCTGGACTTGCAGGTCCAGACTGGCTGCGTACCTTGGTAGTGCCTACTGGAATCCACATGCTGTCCGAAGGCAAGCAATCGCCCGATCCTGCTTTTGGCGTAAGTCGCAAACCACAAGTCTCGTAGTATGGTTTCGAATTGTCTTACACGTGCGCGCACGGTATCACCACGTTGTGTGGACGGCCCAATCTAGTTTACTTTATTCTATTCGTGTAGCCATCTTTGAAGGCCTCATCCCTTCTGTGGGTATTGGATCCTATTTGAATTATTTACCACCAAAAGAACGCCTGTCCCACACTTCCGTCCATTGTGCAGTAGCTTTGTGCGTTTAGGTTTCGGTTAAAATGAGTACTATCATACATCAAATTTTAGAGACACGAATAGCAACGCTATAGATTCGCTGATTAAATTTGTATATATAGTTGTTCGGAATGCTTCCAGACCACTTGTAGCGTAAATGATTATCACAATGTTTTCAAGCGATTTCAAAATTGTTTACGTGAATAGGTTGTGGGAAGTATCTTTCGCAGGCATGTTTTACTTGTGACTGGGTCTAGGATAAAGTGAGTTAAATGCATCCGTTGAGCACGACTATAATACGAGTTTACACAACTTCAAAGCTTTCTTCATGAAGAAAGACTTAAATATATATAACCAATCCGAGAAACTGACAAGCCTCCAATGACATATTTATGGGCCACAGGTCTGCCTGGTCAAAATTCCAGCCAAATCAAGTGGCACCAAAGGCATTCCCGGTGTGGGGTCGCGGCAGACGTCTACAAGTGTGGCGCAGAGTATGAAGGTGTGTTCGGTGCATCTGCTGTGCACCCACGGGTGGGCTTGTGTGTTTTCATTTCTCTAGTGGTCATGACATCTGCAGTTGGCATCGCCCTTCACTTTGCGTTAGTAGTGCTGCACTCTGGAATCATAATATATTCACAATCTGACTTCGTTCCAACCATCACGCCTCGATATTACTCATAAATGTATTAGATATTCTCGAGTGCGTTTCTATTGGGCTGCCTAACTTTCCTATGAGTGTGGTGAATTTTCTATGACTGTTAACCTTTACGTTAGTCAATGGATCAGGACAAAGCTTTCATAGCGTAGGCGAAGGAGCTGCCAACACCTAGTCATTTTTTTTTAGAGCATCTTTGAATAATAAATTTTGCAATCACAGCGGGTACTCAAGCCCGCCCAAGTGAAGATTGTGAATGAAATTATGAACGGCACTGATGGTGGAGCAAGAAAAATGAATATCTCACAACGAAAGGTATTTGAACGGCTGATGTTTCAATTGTATTTCCGTATGCACATTCATAGTGCCTACGTCGTGAACTTGAACACGCGATGCTGAGCAAACCACTTTATTTATTGGAGAAATAACGAAACAGTCCTAACTAATCAATGCATACACACTAGCGAATTCATGTGTATATTGGTGTGCATGTGTCACTACTTGCTAAAAGCGTATGTAGACTATCTCGTAAACTGATAAGGTGTGTGCTTCGTTTTCGAGATGGTGGCCAAAAGTGTGTAGACCGGATTCCAATAGTATATCGCGTGCCTGTCGCGCACGCGTAGGACCCAGACAACCATCTGTGGTTGCGGCAGTATCCGGTACCATCTCATTTGTGCCGCATTCGCAGCGGATTTTGTGCGAACTTTTTCCGATTGTTTTACGTAGCCAGCTGTGTTTGACACCGCTCAATTTTTTGTTGCGCAGGCTGTGATGGCTACATTATCCTCCAATTTCTCACTGATCGATGGTCCTCCGGGTACTGGAAAGACGCACACGTCTGTGGGGCTGGTCAGAGCATGGTATGTGCATGTGAATTGCTGCATTATGTGATTGATCCCGACCACAGTGCTAGAACTTACTCTGACATGTGTGTATTCGTGCTCTGTATGAGGAGTGGTGTTGTGTGAGGGCATGCTTTCGTACAGGTGGAACTTATGTCTTTTTTATGCATTCATGTGTGGATGAAGCTTCAGTGTGTAGTTGGACTTGTTTCTTTAGGTGTGTGTGTGTTTTATGGAGGTGTTGCGGGTAAGCTAAGCACATAAGACTAGATAAGCTCGGGTTCGAAACCATGCATGCCTGCGTGCGAAATTTATTTCTCCTTCTTGTATCTGTTCGCCATATTTCTCTGTCTGCGGCGAGCACAAAGTTCTGCAGTATGTAACACATCATGAGGATACTAGCGATTATACCGCACGATGGCATCATTCATTGACACTCCTGTAGCAAGATCATGCGTAAGAGCATACACACATACGAATGAGGGGTTTCATACTGAATTAGTTGCATACATTCACAAACATGAATTTTCAGTAACTATGAATACACACGTATGCATATTTATACACAAATACGTGAATATACACCGCCATCTGGGTGCCTATATGAGGTTTTACTCACAACTCGACTATTTGAAATACTCACAACCCTATTTTACATCCTCACGCCATCGCTGATAGGCGTCGGCTATATGAGAACGAAGGTCCAGTATTGGTTGTAGCGCAAAGTCACACAGCCGCTGATCAGATTTTGACTCGTCTGATGGATTCCGGGGTATGTATACGCGCCTGCGATGAAAAGTGTCGGCGTATATACTTCAGCTCAGGTTGAGCTATATTATGTGTGGTTGTGTGAATATGCGCAAGTGTACAGGGGACTAAGTTTCCGCTCGTATGGCACATACTTCGAGCTTGTGTTGTGTCTCCATATGTTGCTCACAGACGTCCAGTTTACGATGACTGTTGTTCTTAGTCGTATATACGTATGCCCATCGAAATTGCCGATAGCATGTGACAAGGTCTCTATAAATTCGCAAGGAATCGGGCTGAAAGTCCCCACGACATATCAGTGGCTCATCATCTATTAACGGCCATAATATCACGAAAAGCAGTACTTACAACGTCATCTTAGCAATCACTCAAAAGTCACATGTCGACTGAGTACATTATCGTGAGAATGTCAGCATTCCCGTAGAATGTGGTTTCACACAGAATCTCGTGTAAACCTTTTAAGACGAAATATAAGTAGCGGCCTCTGAATGAAACCACATGAATGGGAAAAGACACGTGCCGGAAGAGGTGTTACACTACTTGTTTGCTTCGATTGTAGCAGTGCAACCATTTCTGCAGTGCCATTTATTCGTTGCCCGCGTTTCCATCAAACTATGATACAGCTGCGCACTTCGCGCATTGGGTTCTCTGCGAAGGTGTCCGTGGACGTACATTCAGTGATGCTGGAGACGCTCATGGGGGAAGACCCCACCATAAACAAAATAGAAACCGAGAGGTAAGTTTTGCACACACATGTACATTTGTGTATCTGAAATTTTGAATTGAACATTGCAAACAAGTAGCTGATATGCTTGTGGTATATACGGATGAGTGTACGGACCTGATACGCAATCTTGCGTGCAGTGAATACAAAAAAGATCCGTCTATATACCAAAAGAAAAAGGCATAATTTGACGTGGGGTTTTTTTGGGAGATTGTTCATGACCGGCACGTCCTTCTCCTCAGCCCTGAAGACCTCATTTTTCTTGTCAAACACACAGAACGAAGATTTTGCGACAGTTGGAAACTACGTTCGAACTTAAACAAAAAACATCACTTTTGAACCGCTTAGAAGTTCTGAAGGCGAATGAAAAAAAGGTACGCATTCTATTGCTTGCTGCTGTAAGCACGTACGTGTTGTGGTTGAAAATATTGTTTTGTAACAGATGCGCAAGCATATATACATTGAGTGCATGTTTTTTTTTGAAGTGCAGCTTTATTTGATGACATGGTGCATTGATGGCTCGTAATCATAGGGACGTTGGCTATGGTACATTTCCATTGCTGTGTAGCGTCTTCAGGCCCATAGGCTCATACACACTACATATGAAATAAGCGCGTATGCGACTCTCTTTGTTAGTTACAATAGACGAGCACACAATATAATTGTATTAATACAATGTTTGTCATACACTTGCTGCAAATATAACAACTTTAAGTGAACGGCATTTCTAGTGTAAGCTTACACCCATCCATATGCTAAGGTACGGCTGCAGTACGTGTATCCACCTTGCGAATACACCTGGTATGGTACCGTGTCCACGTTCTTGATTACCGTGTATGATTTCGACAGTTTTCTGTAGCTCCCTGCCCTAATTCGGATAACATATGTCGAATACTCCTAAATCACTTGTGCCACTCAAATGTCAACTCAAATTTGCCTACTTTTGTGGTATCACCTGCTTACATGAATGCTTCAGCAATATCTCGTCATTCTAGCGGAAACTATTCACATACCGATATCTCTGTCTTATTCCGTTTGATTGCCCTGCACTGCCTTTTCATAGGCTATCAATTCCATCTTGTCAGGCCTCGATGTGGTATGCTGCACATGTATGGGTGCAGGTGAGAAAATTCTTCACAACATCAAATTTGGATTGGTGGTGGTCGACGAGTGCACAAATAGTACCGAACCAGATGTGCTGGTGACACTAACTAAGGCCAGGAAAGACGGTCAGGTGAGCAATCAATGCATGCTATATTTTATTTTCCCATGGCTACCTTTACAAATTGAAGTATGTATGCTCTACTTTGTAGATTTACCGTATATGCTTTGACTATCTGAACACGACGTATGATTCTACTATGCGAGCACACCGTGCAAGGTTTTGCATGTAAATACCATGCATACGGATACCACTCAATTCATTTGATGGTACGCATACATGCCAAGTGTTGATCTAATTCGTCGATGTGCAACTCACTTGTCATTTTGCTCACTTTCGTAAAAGTATACTAATCGCTCGAATGTAATTATATTACTTACTAAAATGTAACTATAGCTATAAGCTTATTCGAAGTTTACTGTATCGCATAAATTAAATCGCATTTCATCTCCACAGGTGGTGTTGATTGGCGATCACAGACAGCTGCCGCCCACCGTCATGACTCAGGATCCCAAGGCAATGCGTATTCTCAATTTGTCGCTCTTCGAACGACTGAGAAATCTGAAGACGGGTATGAACATCTGCACATCCTGCACTGCACTTAGCCAAACCACACAGTGTCTACAAAATCAGCACGTCTCAGACAGAGCATTAAATTGGGATGTGTCCTGTATGATGGGTCTCTAAGCGTATCAAATTAGTGTTCCCTTGGTTAAGTGGACCACCTATAATATTTTAAGAGTGTGAATTGTTCTCAACTTCGTTACACCTTATTCTGATACACTACCAATATCTTCCCATCTTTTGCGCTGTAGACCCACCGGCAGCGCTGCCCAAAGTGCACGCAATTGCCAAAGAAGTTGCGCTGACTATGTTGGGAATACAGTACCGCATGCATCCAGCTATTGCGCAGTGGCCTGCTACCATGTTCTATCCAGAAGGTCTGCACGACGGCGTTCTCGCAAGCCAGGTAATCGGCGTGGCTGACTACACACGTACATGCGGATTTTGACTCTTGCATCGCTTGTTGTCTGCTTGATATTTTGTGAAGTTATAAGTCCCACTGCCATCTCATTTCTCCCACAGGCTTCACAATAATATTCGCACAAGTTATGGAAAGTGTGTTAAAACTTAAAATGTATGACCATATATATAATATAGAGGTATACAATTATGTCCCGACTGGTCTAGCAGCAGCGCACCTCCGCTTAATACTCTTCGTCTCGAGTAAATGACGATTGCCCTCTTGCATTTTTATCAGCGTATTGTGTTCTACTTCTGGATCTGTCATCATTAAATCTTATATTTTATACTCGAGAGCCCTATTAATATGTCATACCTATATCGTAGCGCTCTACACACAACCCTTCGCTATAGTATATGTATTGCATACATCGTAGAATTACACATGAACTGCAGAACCCCGTAGGTATGCAAAGTTCGTGTCGTTAGATCTATTTGGTTTGATCGTATTGGAAGGTTTCCGCTCAGCCCGCGGATGGAAATCATTCTAGTCCAGGCGCGTATGTCAAGTTTTGTGTGTTAGACAATCAGTGTCATCACATATACCGTCTATGCATAACATGTAGAATACAGCATGTATCCAAAGAAAAAACAGCACTATTTACACTTGTAAACATGCACAGGAAAACATGATCACATATAAGCACATTTATACAAGTCTTCATCGACATTCAAGTGATGTGGTGGATTTACGCCAGTGCATAGAGGAAGACTGTACAACTACCGACAGTACCGAGGCTATAAAACTATTGTAACGATGATATTGATCCTCAGCATGTATACGGACCGATTGTCTTTTCGAGCTTCCATCATAACACGTGCCGTGGAGCATGTACGCATAGTACTCGCACTTGCAATCCTAAAATTCTGTGTGCATATTCATGAAATTGCATGCCTATAAAATTACAAGACTTGCACTTTAATATTCTCACACACGTATACGCTTTCACGGCTACTTGTGCGCCACGCAATTGGGCAGAGACTGCCTGTAGATGGCTTCCCCTGGCCCAAATACCAGTCAACTGGCATCAAAGAACAGTGCGAACTCCGAAACGACAAGGAAAACGTGGACCAAATGACAATTGGGAGTGTAGCACCGATACTGGTGATCAACATCGAGGGACAAGAACAGGTATGTCCCCTGCCGCACGCTAACGTATGTGATCTTAATCACATAATGTAGAGAACGCTCCTCCCGAAACCTCCCGAAAATTCTGAACAATTCGGCACGCTCTTGTCACCATCTTCCTTGATCCTTGAACTGATCAGGAACGAGGAATGTCACGCCAGTGAAAATTGCAGACTGTGGTTTCAGGGATTGCAAGCCGCCAATTGTCAAAGTCGCCGTTTTGGCAAGCAACCCTTTTTTTCTTTAATATCTGACTGGGAGTCAGACAGTTTACAGTCACAGGATTATACTCAAGTGCTTGCTTGCTGGTCCACATCGCAGACAAAAGGTTCTTCCTGGTATAACGATATCGAAGCCCAGGCATGCAGTGCCATAGTTAACAAATTGGTGGCGAATGGAATGATTCCTGCAAACATTGGAGTTATCACACCTTACACAGGACAAGTAGCCAATATCACCGAGGTACAGTTCAGCGCTTTTAGTACACTATGATGTGTTCATGGTGATGTTGAAGGATGGATATTATATGTTTGTATGCACCCCTTCTGCAAAGATCGTGAGTGATACAGTTTTATACATACTTGCTGAAAGTCATGTACACACTCGTTTAATTAAAGTGAATTCTTGTACAGTATTGTATTATTGCAAAATCTTCCATACTTTAACTAGACTCGCAAGTCCAACTCCGCCTTGGACCTCATTTGATACTGTCTGACAAGATTTTGACCACTACTCCTCTCATTTTGTTCTGTTTGTACTATTTTTATGATTAACACAGAAAATCGACACGTTAGGTGCCAAACTACAGACAGTAGCCGCCACACCTGGGGTTCTGAAGGTTTGTATGTGTATATACTATCAGGTATAATAGTACTTAGTCTCGTGATAAGTCGCGTACCTTTATTTTTTTGTCAGAGTCGGGTGGTCGTACACAGCTTGTTGTGTGACAAGCGTACAATACACATGGGAGTTACACATGCATGTGTTGAAACACATGAGAGTGCGTCAATCAGTTTGAAAGACTTGGGTATGATGGAGTAACTGAGGAATGAAAGAGTAATTATAAACACAGCTCCAAAACATATCCACGATAGTGCTGATTTCAGCTGATTTTCTACTATTCTAAGAGTATTCACATCATCCGAGAATCGATCTAAAAAGCGTGTATCAGTCTTTTAACGAGTTTAGAGCTTAGTTTTAGTTGTAAAGGGTAAATTTGTGCTCGATTTTTTTTTAACACTTCTTTGTGTGTGTACACGCACCAGTTTATATTGTTTGCACCGGTATGAGTGAAGCAATCATTATTCTTTACGTTTGATTGTGAAGAAAACTTGTATGCGGATATAGTTTTACTATACACTTCCACACATATTTTCACAAGATATATAAAGGTCTTTACATGGTAGAGCATAAAAGAACCCAAACATGTATGCTTGTTCAAACGAAGATTACTCATATACACTCATTTTGTTGTTGGTTTATCTCGTCTTTATTCTTCAACACACTACAGAATGGGCACGTTGAGGTGCAGACTGTAGACTCGTATCAAGGTCGCGAGAAAGAAGTAATCGTCCTCTCATGCGTGCGTTCGAGTAAAAATACCGGTGTCGGCTTCTTGAAGGATAAACGTCGAATGAATGTAGCTTTGACGAGGGCCAAGCGTGGGCTGGTCGTACTTGGTATGATATTATATGTCAATTACACATACATCATGTCTGCTCAATCGAGTTGCGCTTCATAATTATACTTTGCGTGCAGTACACGCATTCATAACACGTTCACAATAAGCTTCGGGGTTTATGCGTTGCATACATATACTGCAAGTAGTTGTGGTAGTACCTATACGCTTCGTGTTCATGAATGGATTGCAAGCCATTTGTAATCTGCTACGGATTTTAAAGGGTCATGTAGTTAGACAATCCTGTGTTCAAGTACTCAATATTTCATTACCTAACGTGCATTTGAATTGAATAGTAAATTAATCGTGAATTTCACTGTTTATAGACTTATCTAGCATGGACGAGATCGATGGTAGTAAGTGTACCTCCTCATCATTCGAACTAGTACACTGCTGATATAAATTCCACAATGTATACTTAAATAACAGCCGACATCAAAACTCTTAACCGCAATGTCACCTGGAGAACGTACTTGACCTGGGCGACGGCCAACGGACTGGTGAAGAACTGGGGGGATGTTGAGGCAGCTATCTGGTGATCACTATCCAACCTTCTGACAATGCTATAGGACTCATGCACGGCGAAGACTCAGTATTGTCTAACTTGTGCTTTGCATATAGCGTGTACTTCCCTCATGGCCCTGAGGCCGAGCTGCCGTTCTTTAGCAACACTTCAACCATGCGCATCTGAACGGAGGACTAATGCTTTTTTGCGTGCAATATACGTATACGCTTTTAGGAGTCGCTCGTGACGTGCTGGTAGTGTGTCCCGGAACCAGGTGGCCAGGGATAATTTCAAGAATTGGCTACCACGCTGGATTTTCAGGTCGAATAGCCAGAGACAGCCAGAATGGATAACTCGCTTAGTATGCATGAGCGAAAGTGGTGGGGTCTGTGTGGTGGTGATGAGCTGTCTCTTATAACTAAGGCTCGTGTGTGATACACGGTCCACACAGATCCGTTTTCAATTGGACGCGCAATCGTGGATGAGTTCAGAACCTGCCTATGTGACATGCGTTTGCAGGGGAATACTTGTTTGTGGGGGAGTGTAGTAACTGCAGGCGTACGGGGGCATATATTACCTAATTTAGTAACTGTATCAAACATTTAGTTGCGTCCTGTGATGATTAGGGGACGCGTGCAGATATGGTCACGGCATAATTTTGAATAAATGTTCATAGACTGCTAAATCTGTGTGACCATAAAGCTGAAAGGGTTTCCACCTTCACCTTTATTGATTTATTTGTTTGAGTTGATTACTATATCGATGTCGACGTCGGTACACGTGAATATTAGGATTTAGGGAATTATGAACAACAGCCAATTTTGCCAGCATGCTGTGGATTGTATGTCACATGTCCGCCCTTTCAAGTTGATGCCTGCTATCCAACGTTCTCCTCACCAGCTCAAAGTATTGCAGTATCGCCAGTACTTCATACCGAAGTCCGTATCATACAGCGAGTCGCCTCGCTGCCTATATCTATTTGGAAATTATATACTTGTACAGAGATTTACTTATACAGTAATCTTACGCACGCCCCCAGATCATCCGTCGCCCCAGCACTAACCAGTTGCTGCTGCATGCCAGCTACTATTTTGCTCACATCTCCGCCAACTCCCGGTCGGATGCTACACACCTGTACGGTGTATCCCCGTCGAATAACAGCATCCTGTGGTGCGGTGGAGAGAGTTGATATTGATATTGGGACCAGATTGATAGTACGCAAAAAATACTTCACTTTTTTTTTGGTCAAATCACCTCGTGCATCAGCGAGTTCGTACACATTTCGCTATTGAAAAACAATATTATATATTGTAGCACAAACTGTAGGATCCATAAACTCATACCAGCCAGAACCGCTTAGGCGTTATACACATAGCGTACGAAATATGCGTATAGAAAAATAATAAGGCACGACACATTTACTTGAATTGGTAACCTAGAACCCTAATGTGAGGTCAGGTAGTTGCAGGGTTGTTTCATCCAATCAGGAAGTAGACATTTGATCCTTAATTGCTAAACACGCATACCTGGATGAACATCGTCACCACCCGGCCATCTTTGACTGTGACAGAGGCGCGTTGACTTTGCGGACTCCACTCCACCGGAAATATTTCCTAAGGCGCAGTGGAGATGATGAGCTGAGAAATCCAAAACATTTTTTTGTCTCATAGTGTATAACAAAGTATTCAATATTTCGTAAAATAAGGCTGTACGAAATAAAAAGACTATATACGCCTTTTGAGTGACAATGTGCATATGTAGCATGAAAGGAATAATACACAGTGCAATCTCGTTTAGTCACTTCGCACTCTGTAACATTAACATATACTCGCAATACATTCGATGCTTTACAACATCCTGCCAACGACATCCCCAATTCAAAACACAATTATGTTTGTATCTAGGACTATTTGCAATATGGTACATAACTACATCACCTGCATCACCATGAAGAAAGTTGACTTATATTTAGGGAGCAGTAAGTAGTACATGTTTGTCAAAAGTGCACATCACGTAGCCACGCAAATTGGCAAATCCGAATGATATGTTGCAGGAATTTGCACAAGGCCACATTAAGACATTGTCCGAAGCTATATAAGTTTGTACATAGTCAGAATCTATTACGTCTGGATGCTTCGTATATGCGCTTATCTACTATTTAGATTCATATGTGTATCGACTGAAAATAGAGACAAACTAATAGGAAAATTCTAGCTGCAGAAACAGGATATAGCATTTCTCAAGCGATCGCAACAAGTAAGAATCGATTCAAGATTGTTGTAAGTATAAGGACAGATTTGATAGTTATGCTTAAAACGTTTGATGTACCAAGTATTGTTCTGCGTAGATAGTCATGTCCGAATCAAATCAGTCTATTGTTTCACAAACTGCGATTTATCAAACCAGCCTTTCCCAATGAAAAAAGTGAGTGGCAAGAATAGCATACAGTACCAATTAAACAGCCAACCAAGTATTCATCTCCAACAACAACTACACATAAAATTTGTATTCACATATATAGCCTTCACACAATGCACATCCTCCTATATACTTTAAAAAGCACAACAAATTACTCATTACCAATATATCTCAATAATGAGTATATCAATGCACATCCTCCTATATACTTTAAAAAGCACAACAAATTACTCATTACCAATATACCTCAACAATGAGTATATCAATGCACATCCTCCTATATACTTTAAAAAGCACAACAAATTACTCATTACCAATATATCTCAACAATGAGTATATGTGGTCTTCCACGGGAATGAACCGCGTCAATAAGAATTCATATCCCATGAGCAAAGCAAAGATAACTTACGCACACCTTACCTGAGCCTTGTGCTGTAGTGAATCCACAATAAGTGACATAATCAATAAACTTCATGTACACACGGTGCATGACAATACATCTAATCATCTATGTACATGAACTAAAACCCTCATGGCCACGCTGCTCCTACAAAATTTCTGCTCCAAACCAAACAAGAACCGCACCGAACCCGAACAGTAAACCTACCGCTAACCTCTGCACCTCTGTATTGATTGCAGTAATGAACTGTATGTGGTGCTTGACTTCTTGGATCAGAAACACAACATCGTTTGTAGCGATAGCCTCACGGACGATGGGGTTTATGTTGACCTGTTCAGCAGGTGTGAGCGTAGCAGACACAAGCCAATCCAGATCTGTCCGGCAGGAATAGGACAACGCGTCGAATGATGAGCAGAAAGGTTCTGCGCGATATATATATGAATGATAAACTGCTGCGTCTTTGCACACACCATCGAGCAGAGCTTTTGTATAGTTAGTATTGAACAAGAGTATGGTGAGTAGGGGTTTTGCGTATATGTATAAACTCCAACACTGATTCGGAAACATGTGTACGTATACCATTTGCAGAAACAAAGGCTATCTTTTCGACAATATATGCGATCAGTTACACTTAATGGACAGCCACATTTGACTACGCTAATTCCTCGAACATGCCTAGGGGGCTCCTAGGTGATAGGACTGCTCAACTCACACCAATATAGGTTTCAAATAACGCAGAAGCGCACCACATACATTTAAATAGATCCTGGTTCTTATTTCGTGCAGGTACGCTACTCATTAAATCACATGCATGCAACATCTAACCTTGCGCATCACCGATTAAAGAAAATCCGTCCTTCTGATTCGTCCTTCTTTCGCACACCCATAATAGTCAACATCTCCAAAACTACGTACAATACCTACTATCGCCCGCTGCCACGCTTAAGCTGTTCAAAAAATACCTCGAATGTAAACACAGCTTGACTATAGTTGTGCGATTTTACGCATTTCAGCTGACACTATCCATCACACCATTGAAATGAATGGAAATTCCCCGTGACTACAAAAATGGGAAAACCCAAACCAATCTACTTATTTAACTCACCATCGCCGAACACCACCGTCAGGGTGAATAAGGATATTTCATTGGTAACAGGATTGATGTTGGTTATGTCCACATGCAGTGTGCAGTCCTCAAGACGGGCGCGTGTGTGCGACATTTTCCGCATCACGCCCAGCAGATCGTCGTGCCATTGTTTCCTCTCGCTGAGAGTCTACGAACGATGCATGGAATTTTCAGGCAGAAAAACAATATGTAAACGCCAATGTGCTGGATGTATGCAAAGTGTATCCTAGTTTAACCTAGAAAAAAAACCCCCAGTGAAAACTGGCGAACCCAAAGCATTCGCATCTCCATTTCAGGGTAGATTGATCATAGAGTAGAGAGAGGTCCTGCGCATAGATTGATATTGGGAGGCATGTGCCGCGATGGGTATATCGCAAAGGGCACTCACGACGCCACATGCACTGTGTACTATTTTCACATACAGATTCTAAAAAGAAACATGAGAGTGGAAAATACACAGTGCTCGTGCATGAGGCCCCTGAACACTTCCTGCATGGCGCGTGCATGATCAATTTTCTGGATGCTATGTTCGGACAGAAGCGCACACACACTGTCCAGCATACACAGGTAGTCAATACCTTCACCGAGACGCCGTCTGTCTCCTGCACCTCAATTGACATCAGCTGCGTATTGAGTTCGTTTGCTTGCTGCCTCAGGTTTTCTTTGGCTTCGTCTGCCTGTTTATATTGCGTGGCGTAATAAACAGTTCGAACTGAGTGACATATGATCCTAAGTTTGCATCTTTACGTTCGTGTATGTGTTTACGGACCAAGCGTGTTTGATGGGTAAACATGTACCTTAGGCCGGTAGTAGCGATTTTGTGAAAACGAGGTCAAGAGACTGATATAAAGATGATACGATTTGTATCTGCCGCACACCGCATCGCCGCTGCATTAAGACTCCAGTGCTTTGTGTTAAGCAGCAACAACCCTTTGAATCTTAATTACATCTTTTAAATTTGCTTGTACGGTGATAATTCTATATACCCTGCCGTACTGATGAAAACCCATAACTAATTCAATAAAGAAGAGAAAGTATAGAAATACTGAGTATTGGCCATATTGGATGATCTGGAAAGATCCGGATCAAGTTAGCTCCAAATACATGTGAAGTCTTCAGCTTTTGAAAAAAAGGCGTGCTGAAGATCAGACAACATATTTCTTCATACTTTCAGATCATGCTTCATCTGAAGAAGTATAGTAATGACAAATTTTAAGAACTAATTGTGTTGCGCAGGGCCTTCATCCTTGACAAAATGTCAGGACATATCTAATATTTCCAAACACTCAGGTTGATAGGTCGAGTCCGTCAAAAAACAAAACAAAAACTAGGGGTATTGTGATGTGTGACCTAATGCCGTGATACAACATTGAAGCTTCTCACTGATCAGCTCCTCTCGATGTGAGAATCAACGAAATTTCTCCATTATACATATGTTTTAAGGTTAAACGAATCAACATAGACCAATTGTCACATCAAATAGGCATAGAATGACTACCTTTATCACCATCACATGTCTCGAATTGAACAAATGCCTGACAAATACCGGTAGCTCCTTCTCATCTGTACTCGAATTGAATAAATACCTGACATATATCTCACCTGTGTGATTTGCCATTGCAAGTCAGCAATCTCTGACTTGACCGTTTGTTCACTATCTAAAAGCTCAACAATCCTCTGCTTTTGGGCGTCCAATATATCCTGTGGTTAACAGTGTAGACACGTAGAGCCAAATGAGAATGTAAAATACTGTAATTTAATTGTCCTCAAACCCGTAATATTATTCAAAGACCTACCACAGTTTCAGTCAGAAGTTTTCACCCTACGACAAACTGCCAAAATATGAAGCTTGATTGATGTATAGGTAAATAAATCAATCGCACCACGCAAGATAATCATCATTGAATAGGCGGCTAGACTGCTATAGCAAAATACATTCCAAGCACAAACATGAGTTTAACTCCTCACCCGCATACCTACCTTAAACGAGATTGCTTTAGAAAACTTATCCTATGAAATGTTCTCATTGTGTTATAGCGGTGATTGTCAGGTTCTCAACGTGTTAAATACGCCACACAGAATGAGCAGCTCTAATCCTGCCCGGATTTTAACATACATGGTTTTGCATTGGTTATTGTGCGTGTGTAATTTGTATGCCAGCAGACTGTGCATCAGTGCATGGTATGCCTTGGCTTTGCGTTGTATTGTCAAGCATGTAAGTGCGATCCAGATGCAAATATGTGGTCTATTGGCGAAGGAGTTCATGTATCCCCATATCAATATTATTGTTCCTGAACAAACCCGTATACCATGTCGCTGAGTACAGTCTTGCATGCTTCAGACCCACACCTACCCACCTGTGCGTTGTCTTTGGTCATCTGTTCATCGTTTATGTACAATGGCTCTCGGGTCTGTCGTTTCAGCTGCCGCACTTCGTCGCGCAGTGCTGTGGTTGTTCCCAACAGCTCTTGCGCCAGAGCCAGTTCTTGCTGTATGTGCACGGGGGTAAGTAGTGGAAAAAAAAGTATGGAATTTATTGAGAAAAGTATCAAGGAAAGAGAGAGATACATTAGAATGGCGGAGGCTTAAAGACTCAGAAGATATATGAACATCAAGTTCTAATTCACCATACTCGCGATACTTAATTTGTTTAAAAAAAACTAATGGACAAATGTGAGCCATGGCTCTGAACTGCGGAAAAAAGGCTAGCATTTGCACTGCAACACAAACGAAGCTCAGCCCGGAATTTGTTCACGTAGCTTCACAATCTAGGCATGAATGAGATATTGGCCTACTACTTTGTTCTGTCTCGGTCAGACAAGAATCATGCGCAAAATAGTAAAGCAGATCATACGTAGCACGTGCAATTATATTTCAAATTTCAGAACTTGAACTTCGGAAACATTTTCGAGCTTACAGTGTAAAATTTCACATACCCGACAAGGCTCGTAGTGCTCGCCTAAGCTCTCCACCATAGCCTGCACTTGTTTATACTGAACTTCGTTGGCTTGTTTCAGATGCCGGACTTTTGCTTTCTCCTCTACTAGCGACTCCTCTAGTTCCTGATTTGTCATTCCGTATTGATATTCACGAATTATGAGTTGAGAGGTTATATCTAGGTTGGCTACTATTAGCTTCATCTGTGAAGTGTACGTCCTCTTACACATTATATCTATCACTCAACTTTTACATGCAGATGATACATTTAGAGTAAATCTCCTCATTACCCTATATGTGACCATAATTATCCCATTTCCGTCCCCAATTCCGAGCGACAACGCTCTAAGAGACTACAAGTATATTATAAACCCTTGACTACTCATCTACATAACCGCATGCACACATTTAATTGTATGTGGGCACACCATTGAGAATGCCCTAATCCACTTCTAAAAGTCGAGCTCAATATATGCAGGTGCGTCAGACGAACTACTCAACTATCCAATTTACACTCAGGGTATCAACTACCTATGCTCTGTACGGAAAACGATAGCATTCATCCAAAACTGCGCTGCTCGCACATACCTTGTCATCAAAATTTCCATTTAAATCGTTCAAATGCTCGAGAAAGCAGTTCTTTGTCTCCAGCTCAATCAGAATTAACTTGAGTTTACCGAAATGTTCTGTTTCGCTGTCCAGATTGTTTTGTATATTGGCTGATGCGGCATTCACTTGTTCCAGCTGTGATAACAATGTCAAAAACAGTTCTGAGTCAACACTATAAAGGGCACGTTCATCTGAAAAGTGGAATGTTCGAGCAGTCTGGTCTGTAGTGGGTATGGTGCTTATGCATGATAGGGCAATTGTGAGTCGAGAGGGATGACTTATACACATCGCCAAAGAGTTCTGAGAACGTACCCTACAATTTCACACGCATACTTTCCAAAATACATATGACAATGGTGGGGTATGAAACATGCGAGTAGGAGCTATCAGCCGTCGTTGCCGAGTTGACGCAGGCGCTGTGAATTGTGTCATAAATACAGTATTTTAAAGTAGAGGTGACTTTCTTGCTAGATTGGACGCGAGTACTGCACAGATTTGGGTATCATATAGCTTCTCTACAGCGCGACGGCTTGTGCTGTGATCATCTTGTTAGATAGAGTACTATACCCATCGCACGATCTTCATAAAGGGGACGTCGTCATGAAAATAGCTGGGCTAGGGCTTACACGTACATAGATAATTTTAGTATGTGTATGATTGAACGTGTCAGGGTATGATCTCCAAGATCGGAGTTAGGACTACCCCTAAGTGATCGCAATTGATTGTTGCTATATTTTTTTTGAGCACTAATCTTGACCAACAATAAGACACTTCTGTTAATGTCACGAAACTCGGTAGCGCGTGCAAATACAGACGACTGAATGCAAATGAGGAACTCGTGGCCATGTGCGACCCTTAATGAAAGTAATGCTTCGCTACGACAACGTAACCTTTTAATTGCTGTCGATATACTTACAGCTGAAGTGAACCGGTGTAATGAATTCAACGAGGTAGCAAAAAGGTCAGGTATCTCTCGCGATGCATGCATGAATCGCATACAAATTCACGTGAAATAATAATGCACGCAATCCCATAAATCCAGGACTAGTTATAGAAGTATCATTTGCATTCGAACAGAAGGCGGTATAGTGGTGAACTAAATAATCCCTCAGATTACCAAATGTCCATCGTGCAGGCGAGGTGGGGCATATTAGTGTAAACCTTCTACAAAGCAGTGCACGTGTACATCTGGGGACCGAACACGAACAGCCTATCGCCATATTCCTCTACAAGGCATATACCGGTGCATAGATAAATGTGTGAAGCAGTACGAGATCCTTCTAGCAACTCCTGAGAGTTCGTCAGATATATACGAATGCACATAGGAAGCAAGCTATCGCGAGTAGTCCAGTAGTTAGATCTTGACGTCAAAGCGGTCTTGATAAGTATTTCATCAAAATAGGACACAAATAGCAGGTAAAGCCCATATAAATAAAAACACTTATTTGTAATTTATCGATAGCTTTTAGTTGCCGGCCTAACGCATACTGCAATGGTGGTGTGCGTAACTTTTACAGACTCCAATACAAGTAGTCGTAGCCATTTAGATGCAATGCTCGGCCAAAATACATACAGATCGTGAAATATAGAAATAAAACAATACATCTCCAAGGACTAAGATTAAAAAAATTCAACACATGCCTTCATAGAGCAACATCAGTAAATATGCACAACATACCTCTATGGGTACCCGTGTAGGTTTGTTCTGTATCTCGGTCAAAACCTGCTGTATGCTGGACAGATCCATGCTGAGTGCAGCTGAAGGGTGTGGTTTGGGTGTGAGGTGTTTCGGTGTGTGGCCCATATTGTGTGAGATTGCGTTGCGCTTCGAGCGATGCGGCGTTTCGTTGCTGACCTCCATGGTTGCCTAGTGATACAGTGATGTAGTGAATATGTAGCACAGCATATGCTGGTATGTGTGTATTTAGGGGTTGATGTGTGAGAAATATTCGTACTCTTATCGATTCGTATGCGATCCGATCACCTCTCTACGTTATATGTGTACCTATTTCTGAATCTGAATCATTTAGTCTGCAGCTAGCGTCATGTAAAGGTAGCGGAGTAGAGGTAGTACGATTTTTATATTGGGACGGATATTCATCTATCCAAACTATACTGTTACAGTTTCGAGAATGTTTTAGATGAGACTCGATCAACACCTGTGCACAATAACTATATTTTTATAAGAGTGATGCATGCATACACTGGCATATCCCTCATATCTCATGGTGATTTCATTGCTACAACAGCCGTACAGCCTTAACAGGGCTACTCAGTCACAGACCAGACCTGTATTTATAATGATAAAAATCATGGCCTATCAGGTCATCAGTATTTCAAAGTTTTTCCCGCCATTTTCTAACCTAACTTTTCAAGGGGGTCTAATTTAGAAGGCTATGGGTTTCACTACAGTGTTTTAGGGCTTCGTGTCATCGAGTCTCGAGATGATGTTTTCATTATTGAACTATATTTGCGATATGAATATACTATGTACCATATTTATTTCTATACTTCTAAGGTGCGGAAGTGATATGTACACAAGCAGAGGAATAGTGAGCATATCATCATGAGCCTTATTCTATGCCACTATGGAAGCTATGCGATGCGAAGCTGATCTTATAAATCAAAAACTCTAAGTATACAGGTTTTGTAAGCCTCGCAGCTACATGGCAAGTATGTTTACATTCGTTGTATTGATCCTGTTATCAGTCCTACTGGCACAATGCCGTGTGACCCAGAGACCTGAGCTGAGCAACAAAATACTGTGACTGTTGGATCTTCACGTCGATATGTACTACGGAACACCTTACAGTATGGGTATAGCCTGCAATGATGCAACCGCGCCGAAGTTTGGAGTTGCTAAATGTGATAGCCCGTTGGTACTCGTTAACGAGACTCTTCTCGCTGCTGCAGAAGTATGTCTCGGACTTTCTTTCTAGCCTTTCATATAAAGATTTTGTGTTGCCGTTTCAGCAAGTACCTATCTTGTACCGCCAGCTTATAGGCCGACGCATATAGAAAACTATTGTAAGGGAGTACGATCACTTCTGTGCACTTGTGCCTTTTTGTGGACTGACAAGGAGGTTCAGTATTATACTGATTTAGCTTCATGTGAGATACGCACAACGCTTGCAGTTTTATCCACGTGAGGTATACATGTGTAGTTACAATTTTTGCCTTGGACGTCACTCCATTCCCGTGTGTATTTCTCTATTTTGCATATCCAGTTCTCAGCATACCAGGCATGGTTATATAACAACAGGTATCAACATCTACGGAGAATTGCAAGAGTATATATATATATACTACCCACACACACTCATATATATATATATATATATATGTATATATATATATATATATATATATGTATATATATATATATATATATAT
>NW_014040204.1:34513-38608 GCF_001186125.1 Sphaeroforma arctica JP610 | reverse complement strand
TATATATATATATATATATATATATATATATATATATATATATATATACATACTATATATATATATATATGACTATATATATATATATATATACGCACACACACACATATATATATATATATGTGTGTGTGTATCCATATATACTATGTAGAGCGTAACACATGCTGTGCAAGTGTATATGCGCAAATAGAAACATTGTACGAGGAGCATAATATATTTGTATTACACTTTTGTGGGCGCATAGATACATCCTCGATGTATATATATATCGCTGCTAAAAAGTCAGTTATATAGGTTTCGTAACCTTATTGATATGTAAATATACCGAAGTACTGAACATGGGTAGTTATGTAAAAGTCCTACATGTGGACGTTATTTGTATATTCCGATATATCCCCACACATGAATAAGGTACCAACAGATCCGTACACCCCGTTATCGATAAGATTGTGCTAGTATGGTAAAAATGTGTATCTCTATGTATTTATTATATTGTGTATATCATGTAGATACACTCTGTGCACGCATGGGTTCGCATTACGTGAGTATACATGGTTACTTACAGTGACTATATACCGAAAGCAGCTCACTGCGTACTCTATCGCTTGGAGTGTATCATTCCAAACTGTGCGCATGTGGAGGGCGGTCAAAAGAGAGTCGCATTTGGCTGCGCTTTCATCGGACTTTGGCTCTGAACATCGTTGCTTTCACCATAGCTTCCTAATAAGGAAAAATTCATACGACCTTGCTTGTAGCGCACGATAGTTCATGATAAAGCATACAGCTCAATATTTGCTGATATCCGTATTGAACTATCATGCCTGACCACACAGTAGACTCTCCAAAACATCCAGAGTGGAAATTTTATCCGCCTGCGTAAAACTTCATACTCAAAACCATAATATTTACACGAAAACAATTGAAAAGGAAACTATGGATATATATATATGCGTGTCTGTAATGACGTGGTTGACAGCATATCTGCGGTTGTTTCCGAAAATTTCTAGTGTGCATTGGATTGTTGTATCGTAGTTGGCAATGGCAAGTAGCTGGTATGCCAAGTAGTTATGTATATATACGTAGATTGCACTTATTTTTGTTTCATATGCATATTATCAAATGTTTATATCGATGATTATATTTGACTTTTGTCAGGAAAGTAATGTAATTTTTTCTACGTCTGCATTGGATGTAGTAAGTTCACGTGTTATTTAACATATAACACGTACTCGTGTACCTCTCTATTCTTACATATTCTCCCATGACTCTGGACACGCTGGTAAGGAATATATGGTGGCCTTTGCCGGAATGATCGCGCGTGTTTTGTCCTTAAGAGTCCACATGGGCGTTCTTTTGTATTTGTTCATTTAGATCTGGAAATCCGTGATGAATTTTCTTCGTACGGTTCACTTTTCTGTGTGACTGCCGTAGCTAGAGTCTGATGCTTCGATCATATATCAAAGACTACTGATGTTGCTACCCATGCAGCTGTGGTTATGAGCCTGTTCGACATAATAGTCAATGAAAGACGATCTCGAGTTTTTTAATTCTTATTGTGCTGAAGTATCTGACATCCTGACTTCACAGGTTGAACCTAATCCAGCGTTTATTATCGTTACTGGAGACTATCTGCGGCATGGGGACAGCCAGACGCCGCTCGCAAAAGGAAATGCTTCGACCGCTTACCACCAATATATATTCAAAACTATTCAAACCGTTACTGCTATGATCGATCAGACATTCCCAGATGCTAAAAAGGAAAAATTTCGGTATCATGGCGTGCTCAATGATGATACATAATACCCTGCGATTTGCCTCGACTATGAGCTCAACATGACTAGATTGCAACCCTAATCGCTGTCGGTTTAAAGTTTGGAAAATCCTTTACGCACTTCCATTTAAGGTGGTATTCTGATGTATAGCGGCACTCCCATGGTGTGTGTTATTTCAGGCTACTTTATGCCTTTAATTTGTACAGTGATCTCAGCGTGCTCGGTACATATGCTTCCTCGTTACTCCGTCGTACGCACAGGTACACATACGGATGAGATGAAGGACGAACTGATTCTTACTTTAGGAAATAATGATCTGGAATCGGACTACAATCTGCCCGTCACTAATACGGAGCAGAATCCATGGGTGGGCGGTACGCGATAATCTACTCGCCAATACAGATTAGTTATTTTATGCTATACCCAATGCACTATTAAAGGTCGAGACTGTCGTGCTTGAGAAACTTATATTCTGAAACTTGATGCTGACCTTAGACGTCCAGATATAACAAAGGACAAGGCGCAGCGATGGTACGATAGGGAACAACGACCGTGAAAGTCTGTACACCGAGTTGCGACGTAAATACGCTACTGAGGCTCGAGACAAGGGACATGAATCCCGACTTACGGGGGAACAGTTTTATGATACTGTATCCACTCTTTTCCCCGCACACTGAGTAACCTCGAAGGGAAAGGCGGTAAATAAGAAACCGCGCGAGCTCGCTGATCAAGGATACCTCTCACGCCAGACGTCAGATGATAAACCTCATCAGACGCGTCCTAACCAGACACGTGCTCGTGACTCCACTCAATCAACGCGACCCAACCTTCATTTAAAGAGATTAAGAAATGTGCCGACGCACAGTGTGGGTATGACATGCACCAATTGACCCCTAACGGTTATTGGAATGGCAGACATGCACCCACCTGTACACACTTTCTTACTAAGTGTGACAAGTGTGAGAAGACCAATGGCTATCACGCCAAGTCTTGTGACAAAAAGCCAGACATTAAGTTGGAGTGAAAGTACTACCAGGTACAATCGTTACAACGTTACAAAGGAAATACAACGACGCTTTAGACGAGCGTGTAGTAATACCTGTATATTGCAATGGAAATAAAGTCCTTGCATTGCTTGATCCTGGTTCATATCCGACCGCTTTGCATTAATGAAAGACATTGAAAGGCGCACTCAAAATACTCACTTAATCTTAGCAGATGACAAAACTTCTAAGTGTGATACCATGGCCACAGATGTTAAAATCTCCCTGGCCGATGATAGAAATATCACTACCCAAGCTGTGATAGTTAAGATGTCACAGAAGTACGACTTAATAGTCGGAATGAGTGACTTATTCACTCTAGGGATAATTGTAACTGGTTTACCAAATAACATAGATCCATTAAAGGATCAATCAGACGATAACTGTCTGAAACCATATAAGCCCCCGTCAGACACAGTCAAGGCATTAATACCTGACTTTGCGGACAAAATCCTGGATCTGATTCTAGTAAATAGGAAAATAAAAAGATCACAGATTGGGTAAAATTCCGTTTTAACGACGGATAAGTCAGCCTTGACTTAACCAAGGTAGACTTTACTAAGCTCAAATGCCCTTCAAGAAACTATGTTTCTTGGAGACACAAAGCTGTAGTTAAAGAACAAGTTGATAAATGGTTATCCGATGGGGTAATCGAAATCAATTACCAACAAACGCCAGTCATCTTAGCATTATTGGCAGTTGATCAACACAATTCTGACGGAACATTTAAGAAAGTCAGAGTATGTCTAGATATGAGTCCAATAAATAAGTTATTGCCGACTCGTAGTTTCCATCTCCATCGTATAAACGAGTTACTGAGACGAATGGAAGGTGCTACGATGTTTACATCCATAGACCTAACACAGGGGTATCATCAAATACAAATTTATGAACCCCATCGTAAGTACTTTAGTTTTACCTGGAAAGGTAAACAATACTGGTATAGAGGTGCACCTTTCGGGTTGCACTCCTTACCAGCATTCTTCCAACAAGGAATGGAAGAAATGTTTGCAGACATGCCTAACGTGCAAGTCTATATAGATGACATAGTCATCTTTTCTAAGACTAAGGGCGAACATGTCGCATTAGTCAGACGAGCCCTTCAGAGACTCATCGAAGAAAACTTCAAGATTAACGAGAAGAAATGTCACTTCGCCATGAGCGAAATACAGCTCTTAGGCTACCGTATATCTGGGGAAGGTATTAAAATCGACCCCGGTAAGGTGGAACACCTGTTAGATTGGCGAACATCAACTACAGAATGTAGAAATACGGCCTCC
>NW_014040204.1:11700-29918 GCF_001186125.1 Sphaeroforma arctica JP610 | reverse complement strand
GCCTTTGAAGCGCTCGTGTTATCTAACCAGGTACATACTTTTCTAGAATGCTCATGATTCTGCCTGGTATGTATCCAGTGTTGTTTCCCGAATGCTCTTCAAATGCACACGATTATAAACTATTCATTGACTAGTTCACTGAATTCGGCCCGTTACGCATCTGTTTGCCATCACAGTGTGTCGTATGTGGAGTGTGGAAAAGGTATACACTGCACACGGTCGACCATTATTGAAAAACAAGCGAGCATATGCCTTTGTGAGGCCCATCAATAAATAGAGATGGGCACATTGTCAAACGGTCATTTATGTTTGATCCGGAGTGTTCACATAGTTGTAGTGGTCAACCATATCCTATGATAAAGTCATACCATCAAGATTATCTCCGTGAGTCTTTAGTATATGCTTGTCTGTTCGATCCTGCTGGCTAAGGTCGCCCAAGTACAGGTGCAAAGAGAAATAAGGATAATTTTTGTTCATGCAGTGTGACAGACATGTAAAACTCTCGCAAATAGCTTGTGAACGGTTCATCCACATACCTAAATACAGATCTCTGAAAATGAGTTGACTATGACTTGTTCGATAATTGAATGTTTGCTCGCTGTGACCCAAATTCAACTTACACATGCATGTCTCCTTAAATTCAGAGTTGTCTTCTTAATTCAAGTTTTGTACATATGCACATCATGCATTATTTATCTTGATATGCCCCCGAAATTATTAGCATGCTTCCATACGCGTTGGTTACCGAGCCCATACACATATACATAGAGGTGACTAACTCTTGCTATTTGGCCTAGCGACTCTCCCAATTAATACACTGATCTAATTCGATCTATGACAGGACGAATCCACAGTGCATTGATTTCAAGAATCCTTTCGTAACACAGAATCGGTCTCCATACCCAATATACGATGCGCACGACCACAAAACCCTGGATGAACTGCAAGCAGCCTTCAAGCACTTACAACCAGGAGAGAAGTTAGCAGAGGAAACAGTCACAACCGTTGGTAAGCGTGCACACGTTCACGTGCCCTGCAAAGATGTTCGATGACAACCAGGCAGACTCTTCGTTGACAAGCAGGAAGACTCTTCGTTGACATCATGGTGTATTAAAAACGTCTAATCAATTTTCGATGTTTTTCTTGCTCACAACATCGCCTAACAGGCAGGATAAGCACGCGGAGGGACGGGGGCAAGAATCTGTTCTTTTTGGACTTGCAGCAAGGTGAGCATTAGCGTGGTCTCTATTACCTGAATTACACGTACTAGTTTTATATTTGTCGGGGTCAACGGCCTCACTGTGCATCGTACCACTGACAAAGTGTGGTACTCTCGTTTGCAGTGGGTTGCTCACGCTTGCAGATAGCTCTGGGCTGAGACTCGCTCATGGTTTCTAGGCATAGTACAAGATAGGTGATAAATGGGTAGGTTTGGTTCAGTACCGAATACACCGAGCGTTCGTTGGTTAGAGACACTCTGGTCGTTAAGCGAAGATGGTGTGACACAGTGCACTGGATGATGATTCATAGCTTATTGTCGCAAGTCGCAGGTGAATTTGTATTGTTTGATGGACCCTACAATTGGCAGAGTGTGCTGAGTGCTTCTAGCTGATTTTCACTGTTACGATCACTCAGATCATTCTTTAGAGAACATTCGAGGGTCCGCTAATAATTAAGTTTGTAAAATGCATCGCATGTTTTGCATAATATTAAATAAGGTATATCCACTACGGGTGCTATTGAGCGAAGCTTCCACTTGTTAGATTTTGGAATATACGTAACTAGTGTTCATTGATAGAAATGCACTCATCCTGAGTGCAACCATTGCTTTGATGCGTATATTCGTGTTCATGGTATTGTAATGCAATATTGTACGAACCGAACCGCTGCAATTTAGACCGAGATACTCCAGAGCCGTACCACACACATGTGTTCAAATTCGGTTGTCATGTTTTCGATTCGCTGATAAACAAACCAGGTATACATATTGTGAGCGACTGTCGACGTAACTCAATTCTGACTCTTTTATGTAACCTTCAGATGGCCACTCATACCAAGCAGTCGTGAACCGGAAAAATATGACTAGAGCGGACGATTTCAATTTGTTTTGGGATTTGTTGGGACGCGGCGATGTGGTGAAGGTAGACGGCGTACCGGGGCGATCGCCTAAGGTACAGTGTTGTGCATTGTACGTTCGTACAAATGTATATATAAGCATGGTGGGGTGTCTGTGTGTTTTAAGATGGAGATAGCGTGTAGGAGGGTGGGCTTTGCACCCCACTATCTATATCATGCGATTGTCCGATGCCAGTGACATGAGTGAAAAGGGTATATAGGTGTTTGAGTTTGTTTTATATGTGTTTTGTGGTGTGCATTGGAAGTGCAGTGGTACGATTTCTAGTCGGAGGTTCCTACGGTCACGATTTTGGTCTGACGCGTTGTTGGGATGTGGTATCTTAGCCGCGATCAAGGGCATCCTCGGCGATGGGTCTACAATTGTGTGCGTAGTTAGTTAATTTGCAGGGCAGCTACAGCTTACATTTACTTGAGTGCTTTCGCATGTTCTCGTGTCTGTGCTGGGACGTATGTGTGGAAGGATGTGGATTCATATTTGCATTCCTACATGTATATTTGTATATATCTCCGTATGTGTGCGCGTGCTTACTTGTAGCCTTACACGTGGGCATCATGATGAGTGTGTATGTAAGAGCCAAAAAGGTGGTGGGAGCTACATGTCCAAGGTAGTGGTATCAGTCCAACAGAAATTTACGTCATTGAAAGCTGCAGGTGACTGAAAATGACAATGTGTTCGACGAAAAAAGTTTCACTTTCCATTTCTGGACCAAAAGCTCTATGATTCATGATTGACGAATGTACTCTAAATGAAGTTTTCATCCACCTTTTAGGGCGAGTTGAGTGTGTACGCTGCCAGCATCGAAGTATTGTCGCCGTGCCTGCACCACCTCCCACTTTCCGGCACACTGAAGGATACCGGGATCAGGTTCAGACAACGGTACCTGGATATGATGGTCAATCCACAGACAATACAAAGCATCAAAGTTAGGAGTAAGATGCTCAGGTATTTGATAGATGGCGGTGCTTTGTGATAGATCCTATTTGCAAGTGTTCATACGTTTAGGTGTGATGGCGGCGTTGTGTACATTTACATGTTTGTATCAGATTAAGCATTCAGGGAAAAGTATGTATCTATGCATGGATATTCGTTTGTGTGTGTGTGTGTGTGTGTGTGTGTATGTGACTCATCTGTGATATATATATATATATATATATATGGTTCCAATATTCCCGTTGTTCGTGTATCCATGTGTGAAGTCTGTATGATGGTTGAGCTTCGAGATAAGAGTAAACTGTCCAAGGTAATACGTTTGGAAGGAGAATTCAATATTCAGTATTGAAAGACCAATGAATCTGTTAAGAACGGATACAGTCCAGCAGGATGTCTGTGTATTCGTGTGTAAACATGTGTGCCTTATTGTTTCAGGTTGAGTCTATGCGTATTTGCATTCCCATCTTAGTTTGTTCGATATTCATACCTGTTCAAGCATGATGGATTGAATATTGATACGTGTGGAAAAATACTATACTCTGGTTGTGATGATCAGTACGCGCTCGCTCGTACTGCCTATATCATGCAAGATTTATCTGCGAAATCTTGTATGTACTACACATTTATACATCTGAAGTTTGAATGTAAATGCATATACTTAGTAAGTGTGCTTGCAATGCCATTGTTTATGTGTAGATAGATTGCAACTTTACATGGTGCGAGAGAGCATAGCATATCAGTGATCAGAGCTAGAATTATTATCATTCATGTCCACAGCTATGCATGTGGCTCTCTGTGCGTGACCAACACGAACACATTCACACCACATACGCGGGTGCGTATATTAGTTTCAAATAAATAATGGGTGTATAGTGAACCTGCCTAACTTTCATTTGTATATTCTTACGTAGACGCTCAGCTGATCTGCAGTGCTCTTCAGGCGAAAAGAGCAGACTTATATTAATGTAAATATGCAGTCACGTTTGTTACTTTTTCACTTCTGAGTCTATATTTCACGACATATACGTGTAGCTTAACAAGCTCTGCTGCATCATATATCCGTACAGGTATCTCCGAGATTATCTCGACCGCCATCGTTTCATCGAAGTTGAAACGCCAATTCTCAACGATGTTGCTGGAGGTGCCAATGCGCGACCCTTTATAACAGAGGCGGACAGTGGTGCGAATAAACAGCCTTACGTATGTGAATATGAGTGCATGAGATATTTATATATGTCTTTTAATGAGATGACCAGACCGCCATCATAGTGCTGAAGGCAAACTATTTATCCTCTACGATGTGGTTGAGATCACACAGGTGGGCCACGAGACCAAAAAATTAAATCCATTTACGTGTCGCCGAGCGAGTGTGCGATACTCATAGCATACGCATCTTGAGATATGTCCCTGGTGTTTCAGCGGATCCCGTTGGTGAAGAGTGCCTTAGCGAAGATCGTGCCTGATCATATCAATATGTATTTGCGATTGTGCGCTGTAACCCCAACCAGATAGACCCAGATGCCTTGTCAGGCTAGGCTAGGTTTCAATGCGCATTAGAATGGCTTTGTGAGTCCGAAAATCACGGGGTGTGTGAATATTACCGTCCTTTGTATGTGTAGGGAATCATCTATGGTATCACTGCAGTCGGGCGCTCCTGAGATTCTCCTCCACACTTACTATCCGGTGTAAGGGATCCCAGTATTGGTGCTTGCTGCCCAGTTAATAGTGCATCGATGGTGTTTTTGTCCGCTATATTATGTTGGTAGTCATTGTGCTATGGGCTGTTCACAAAACCCGATCTGCGAGTCACGAATATGAAGCATTGCTGGGTGAATGTGGAGCATGAATCCCGATTTTGGGTTAGTGCGAAAGTTTTGTCATGTAAATCGTGAGCGTAATTTTATATATTTATGTGTGCCTTTGCTTGTAAGTAGTGGGGATGGGTAGCTCAAAATACGACACATAGTGCGAGGTGCGCGAGAGTTTGGTGTAGATCAATGAATCACAACGGAGCATCAGTACTGAGCAGAGGATAGTATCAAAGATCAAGAACACGGTCTGAGTCGTACCAGACATACTACAGAATCGGATCGCGAACTGTCCCTGCATGCATTTAGTTAGACGGAACATGTCTTTACAGCGAGAATGTATATCAAGCGAGGGCAGGTGAATTGTAGCATATAAAATCATATAGAGTAAATTTAGTACAGGTTGGTTAGAATTGATATATATTATTCAACCACCGACTGTGTAAGTGCCTTCGCAAATAAAAATAGGGGAGTGTGTAGCACAAGTCCGTTGATTTATCAGTTTGCCTTACGTTACTGCGGAGTGCAAACTTATCTCTAAAACCCTAAAGGTCCTACTCTGTTTTCGATCACTACTCGGCACAACCCCCAATTCTATTGCTGTCGAATTTTAAGCCATTTTACTACCATGGCCAATCCTAATTCCGGTTTGTATATCCCTCACACAGAAACTCCGGATTGCACCCGAATTGTATCTCAAACAATTGGTAATTGGAGGCCTGGACAGAGTGTACGAGATTGGGAAGGTGTGTTGTAGTAATGCTGATTTATTTTATAAGAATCTTACAAGTTCTGTCTTATGCTTTGATTCGTATCTAGCTGTCCACATGACATCCTCATAAACGGCAGCTTAAAATCCAAAGCCCATAAACCCTAAACGCCCAGAGTGTGTAAGGCAATCAAACACCCCACTAACACACCCCGCTGGTAGGTATTTCGCAATGAAGGAGTGGACAGCACGCACCAACCGGAGTTCACTACACTCGAGTTTTACGAAGCGTACGGAGACTTTGAAACACTCATCTCGCGCACACAAGACATAATCAGCGGACTTGTGGAGAACATTACGGGCACGCTGAGGCCGAACTTGACACTTCATGCGTCGCAATCTCAGGTACGAAGAAGGCATTTGTTTCGATTTGGGCATGTGTGATTGTGTAGGAGGGGTTCTTCAGGCATAGAACCCTGTTGTACGTGTGGGAACTAAAACCCCAAACCATAAAACCCTAAAAGCCGGTGGTTAAAACCCTAAAAGCAGGTGATACTGGAGTGAACACGGTACAATGGTGTACCACTGTATTGTATCTCATGTTTAACGAAACGATATGCATTTCTGTCACAGCTTACTCACAATATCTGTATCAAATACATACGGGGTGGGATGTGCATGTGCTTGTATGTCGAAGTTCCGGATTCAGTTTGACACCGCTGACATCGGCATGAGGATGTGATAGATGGTAGTTTATATACTGTTGTCTGTTAGGTAGTCTGCTTGTAGTAAGGCTTGCTACGTGTGGTCGGTGGAACATGTGCTAGACGTATGTCGGATTGACACATCACTCTAGCGTTTGCATCATGCCCTCGAATTTCACTGTCTTTTGCTTCGCGTATCAACACATCTTAGCCACTACGCGTTCTAAAAGTAAAGGTCACATTCTGTGCTGTTCATGGTCACAGATCGAGGTTTGAGTGAGGCACATAAGAGTGCATTCACAGAGTGCGCGGCACATTATAACATCGCGGTGTGTCAGGTTACTCTCATTTCTTTCGGGCTGCGCATGGGCACACAAATGCATACACACGAAGAACTTGTACGGGTCATACAAGGGTACCTTTGATCTTGTAGTCCACAGCTCTATCAAATGCATATACATGAAGAATGTGTACGGGTTTCTACAAGCTTACCTTTGTTGCTGAAGTCTACAACTCTATCCAATGCTCGCGCAATTTTTATACTGTAGCTAGAGGATGACGTTAAGCAAGAAATCAACTTCGGCAAACCGTACAATCGTATTGAGGTGATGTCGGAGCTACAGAAGCATTTGGGACCAATTGACCTCGATAGTCCAGGTAGGTGAATGGAAGGCTCGGTCTAATTTTGGCATCAAGAACACACCCAACACAGTTGTTTAGCAGAAATGTGTGTCTGTGAGGTACAGTTATCGCCAGTTACCCTCGGCGATGTGTTTCTAACTATCAATTTGTCGGATGTCCCCACCATTGCACAACGTCTTGTGGCCATATGGTACGCAGTAGTATTGCTGCGCCTGGAGTGTAAGTTGCAACTGCTCATGGGGCGAGTTTCATGAGTTGAACGGTGTAGGCATGCCGTGGTTATGGGCTAGACACCAGGCGTGGCGGTATATAGCCGGACTTTAGGTTGCGTTTAGATGGGGTGTTGGAAGTAATCGCACAGAGTGTAGGGCATTTAAACCGCTCTATGGATTTCCCTTGCATAAAGGTAAAGCAATCGTGACAAGCGAAGTCTTGTGACGTATCCGTAATAAATGGATGGGTATCTTGGTGCCGAGCCATACTGGTTTGCAAGCATTTTGTTTAGAGGGTGTGGTGTGATTCTACATAGAATAGCTATCACTCCTAGCAGTTCATTTCCCACCAACCTGTGCACGATGGTGTCCCATAACTTGTCTCACATGACCCATATACCTAGCATCGCATTTTGATTCTTGACGAACGGGGAAAACTTCGCAACACTCACAATAGAGACCTCGCACACATTCTAGCATTCCTGACATTCCCGACATTCCTGACATCCCTCGCACACTCTCAGATTTGCTCGAGCGCTTAATGAATTTTTGCGAGGAGCACGGCATCCAGTCCCATCTCACCTCAACGCGATCACACGCCACCGAAGCGAATCTGATAGACAAACTCATTGGCCACTTTATCGAGCCACAGTGTGTGAATCCAACTTTTATCATATACCATCCTAAGATACAGTCACCGCTCGCCAAAGAACGGCCGGAAGAGGCATGTCTGCATGTGTATTTGTGTATATGTGAATGTGAAATCCGGTATTCGTTGTCTCCAATTCCAAGCTTACAGCGGCTTTTTGATACCAAGACACCGCAGTACGCATGGGTGTCGTGTAGATAGATACATGTTTGTCTGCATAGTTGATAAAAATGGGTTACAAGCAGGGGAAATACACAAGTTTCTGTATGCACACAGGCCGTATGGGCGCCACTACTAAATCATTGCATATATGAATATCGCCATTATGTTGAAACAGCCCAACACATGCTACCGCTTCGAACTGTTTGTGCGCGGACAAGAAATCTGCAACGCTTACGTCGAATTGAATAACCCTGTGGAACAGCGCCAGCGGTTTAAAGCCCAAGAGAAGGTGAGAAGGGCACTATCGTCCCCATGATTTATATATATGTGTGTGTTTATGTGTTTTCATTCGTGTAAGTGGACCTGATTGAGATGAATTTTCGTGTATAATAATATTGAAATGAACATTCGTGTAAAAAACTATCATTTTTAATATAGCTATATCTGTCATATAATTATCATTGTTCTGGTGCAAAATTGGGTTTCCAATGCAAAGGGAAATAGTTGAAGGATTTTCCTGTCGATAAATGTAAACGCTGTGACAGTACATGCGCGATTTGGCGGACTCATCATTATAGGTGCGACTCGACGGCTCTGTATGTGTTGTTTGGTAATATACTCTGGTAATCTACATAAAGAGGTCAAGGATAACATTACGCTAGACCTAGATTATGTGATGGCTTCTTCTGAGGCAACTACCTTCGTCGGGAGTATATAGGATATAAAAATCACTTTCTCCGTTTTACATTGAGCCCACTTACAGGTTGCAGGCTATATATATATATATATATATACATACATACATACATACAAACATATCTACATACATACATACATACATACATACATACACACATACATTCATACATTCATTCATACATACATACATACATACATACACACATACACACATACATACATACATACATACATACATACATACATACATACATACATACATTTTTTTTTATACATACATACATACATACATAAATACGTACGTACATACATACATACATGCAAGACTATATGAAGGCCAGTCTTAATGTTAGCCGACGATTGCATGTACAAGTGGACCCAGATAAGATATGAATTAGAGAATTTATCCAACTGTTCAGAATCCATAGCACCCGTCCTACAACAACTTTTACTATCTTTACCGACTCAGTCATATCTAAGCAAGGGATATCATTGGCAACAAACATGAATGCTCTCACACACACGCACCGTTATTTTGACTAAATTGTGTTTTTGACCGCCCAACTATTTTTAATACATTCAGGATTTCAATTTCGGCGATAGTGAGGCGCAACTACCTGACGAGGGGTTCTGCACCGCACTCGAGTACGGCTTGCCACCCACTACAGGGTGGGGCATGGGTCTGGATAGGATGCTGATGTTGTTGACCAACAATACGCAAATACGAGAGGTAGGAATGTCTGTGTTTTACGGGTAGTGAGTCTGGACAAAGTATACGTATTCTTAGCCAATATTACGCAGATACTAAGTGTATACATGATCGTGTCGCACCAGTCATGACCTTAGTCAAAACGTCCTAGTTTTGGGCCATCAGAACGCTACTGCAGGAGTTAAAATTTTACCATACGGAATACGAGAAGTACGGACATACGTCAATGTATTAACTAAGACCACGCGCAAGTCAGAGGGGAAGCCTTGGATCCTTCTTGAGTTGCTTTTGAAACTTGTATCGTGTGTGTGTTTCCAGATGAGTTGTCTATCCACTACGCTTCATTGACGCGAGGTATAGGGTGCTAAGCCATCCACCAAGTATGTTTCTGGATGGTATGCATCTATCATTCATTGGGGAGATATAACCACACGAGAGAAAGGTGTGCTGCGTTCGGGAGATCATGTGTTTATGTCATGAGAATGAATTTGATCACGGTGGGATGGTGATCAAAGGTATGTATGTGTGTTTGTGTGCAACCGATACTACACCTGATCCTTTACTGCTTCGGAAGAAACTGGTAGGAAGTTCTCCTACCTCTCAGGCCACTACGGGGGCAGCATATTTGAGAGAGCTCTTGAAAAATATTTACTTATGGAACAAAAAAGGAACTATAGAATCAAGCTTCACCGGTGCATGTGTGCTACTCTGGCATTGTATTTGTAGTGAATCTTCGATTGTTTTGAGTTATTGGTATTTCTCTACGCCACACATGCAAGTCACAACGTATCAAACAGCATCGCACAAACATGTGCAGTCCCGGCGGTGAAGGGTATAAATAAACAAGCACTTTGAGTAGAAAGTGTACGCGGATAATTCTCTATTGGGAATATATATATATAAGCACCACGAGTACTCACCCATTCGTACTTGACATCTCAATGACCTGGGTAGGTTCAGACCTTCCCGCAGATGAAAGAAGACAAGTTGCTGTGGGAGATGCCGACACACTCTATAGCAAAGGATGAGAAGAACAACAATGCGGACGACTGGGCTAGCAGAACGGCACAACCGCCGCCAGGAGATCAGCATGGTCACCAATACCACACACAGCACCAGCACCACCTCAGACACACCACCGAGCGACACGATTTCAATCCGATTGTATAGGCTATAAGGCGCGTTGCACTAGACAGCTAGATTGAGTAGAGCCACTAGCAGCTGAGCACGTGGGATAAAGTGCATTCCATATGGATTAAATATGCACGCTTCCAGTATTCGATATTCTAGACACAGAGCAGTTTACGTGACGACGAAATAGCTTCGTTTAACCGCAGGGTAGAAGTCCCGGCGTCAAACCGAACAGAAATATAAACTCTCACAAAGTAATGAGTCCGAAATTGCAGAAATCAGTGTTTGTGTGCTATCTGATAAACGGGAGAATCGAATGATATCGTGTAGTGGGATAAGTCACGGCTATAGACTACCGATGTGCACTCCCACCCCACGGCCGGCCAATGTCGACATTCTGGAATCTGGCGTCTCCACGTACATTCAGAAGGTTCTGATTATGTCATCGATACTCTCCCATTGAAATAATGTTGCCATCTTTCATATCCAGCAGTGTAGCATTTGGGTATTAATACCTCTGCGGTAGACTTAATAGCCTGTGAAACCTGTACCACAACTGGTAGTCAGATCGCGGCTGGTGATTCAAAGGCGATTTCGGCCATCTCGAGATGACAGCAGTGTGAAAGAATATATATATCGATTCTGTCCTCAACCTTTCATTGTATATTTGCATTACAACGGGATGTTCTGTTTTGCATACGAAATAACATCATATAATTGATCAGTCTGTCAGACCGCCCATTTTGTCGTGAAACGACTGTGTACTGACTGCTGTGTAGTAGTAGACAACTCCGGGACAGTCTGATCCTCGGTGATTCAGGATAGCGTAGTGATGGTGACCGCAGCGACCATGTCCAAGGACTCTCTCTGAACCGTGACTCCAGCGACTTCCGTGGACGCTCATACGATCGTCATCGATCCCCATGGACTGGTAGGGACAGGCACTGTAGCTCTGGCCGTGACGCGAGGCAATAGTCCCATGGCCGTGACAACAGTTGTGGCCCTGGACGACGAAGGTCAAATCCGACCCGCACGGATATTCCACCGTGTCGGAAGTATCGCCTGAGACCTGCGGACACACTCTGCCCTATATGCCACAATTGTAAAGAGACAGGTCACTACTCACGCCGCTGCCCAAATATGGCTACATCTGCCACAGAAACGGTAACGGAACGAATAGAGGACCCGGCGCCGCTTAATACGGGTATCAACATTCTCCGTAAACATTGACAGGGGACAGGAACAGTTGCTACTTGAAGCGGTTCTGTAGCAAGATGATCGATATGCTTTGCAAAGTCGATTCTCGTTATTCCATACGACAGGTAGAAACCAAAATATTTAGAGGATCTGGGAACCATATCAGTGCCATGAGTGTCGGGTGAATCGATAAGCGCCTACCAACTCTTGAGAAGCCGGCGAGGGCGAGGTTTATCAGCTGGCCATGGATGCAAATAGACGGTGCTGCGTCGGTGAGACTGAAGAACCGCTGGCGGAGTTTGACAGTCTTGTTCCAGGCCGGACTCTTTCTCCCATGCGTACCGACTTTAGGGGTTTAAACCCTAAACCCCCGATGGGTTGCATAGGCAATGTCCGAAGGGCATGGATTTAGGGGTTTTCGACATACAGATACGACCGTAGCGGTTTGGACAGGTACTGGATTAGGGTGGTGGCTAGTGAGTCCATATTTATTAATAACAGCTGTGGCCCCTACAATTGACCCTTTTAGGATCAATAGCTCGATGGATTACTGGCGAGAAGGTATCGCGACAAGCTACCTCATACATAGCCTTTGAAATCAATTTAGAAAAATCAAAATCAAAGTACATTTCGACCCAACATGATAATAGAAATGCCACAACAACAGGGAATTCTATTTATTGTTAAAAAAAACAAAAGAACAAATACATTTTCACCCTATCAAATCTAAATAAAATAGTCTGTATCTCTCAGTCAGAATAATATATCGAGCACACTTTTTGCAGGCTTTTTTTTTTGGTAATATATATATACATAACCGTGACGGACTGTCCTGCAGTGTTCATCTGTCTTGGCGTGGTTTTTCGACCTGTCGGAAAAGAACCATGTACGAATTTCCGACCATATCGAACATAGAATGTATAAATGTCGAACGTAGGGTTTCGGACATTGTAACTGCTATAGAGTAGTAATATATTATATATATATATATATATATATCAATAGAGTCTAATTAATTCATATTATGTAGTGTCAAGTCGACCTATCGCTCTGCATTATTATTGATAACATTACGGCGGATGAAGGAACTTCGCTGCGCATTTCAAAATTGGGTTTTTAATATAGCCACTATTTCCGCTAATTTTTTTTAATAAATTTTTCTCATAAAAATGTATATATATATTATATAATTATATTTGATAGCGGTGATATTCACCTTTCCAGTCAATCATCAGCCTGCCCACGATCACTCCACACAGCATACCACCTTCCCTACGAATGTCATCGACTGCAGATGATTGTAATGCCTCCTTGAGTACGGATCACAATTAATTCTGAACATGTACTAATGCACAGCTGATCGCACGGGATGTATAGGTAAATGCACTCAAGGTTTGCAGAGGTGCACCACTCGCACGAGTATGCAGGCCTTCAAGCGCACAGCGCCACTATACACCTCCATCACCAAAAGCACCACAGCGCTTCAGTCTCGCCTCGAGCACAGAGCGTGTCTTGATCTCCTCAACGATGTGTGCCCGCAAACCATCCATCTCCTTCTGCATATTCTCCATCACCGCACGCAGGCCCACCACTGTATCGCATAAGATACCAAACTGCTCCTGCGTGACTTTGTTACCCTTGCCACGGGCCAAGGCGTCGATTGCCCCAACGTGCGCCAGATTCTCCGACGCAGTCGCGCCCGGTATAGGCACACTCACACTAAGATGCGTGCTTAAGCTTGAGCTGGTACGTGAGTCTTGGGTAAATTGAGAGGATATCCCAGGAATATCTTCACCATCGTGCTCCTCTATAGATTCCGCGACCTCTTCTGCCGGCTTCAGGCTAGCCCCCCGTTCGCGCTCCTTCTCTGTGTCCTGTGCGTTGAGGCTATTCTTACTATGCTTACTACCCCAGGACCCCAGGCTGAACCGATTCTTACTCTTACTCCTACCCAAACCTTGCATACTAGTATTCTTCGACTTGTCTTTCTTACCCATGCTTGCACTTTTAGATACGCTACCACCGACACTATTGGCTGGACCCTTATTGCTTTTCCACCCATCGGCGTGCGTGTTGTTCGTGTCTCGACTCGTGGCCGACAAGCCCGGTTTCGAGTTGTTTGTATGTACGTTCGTATTTTGGGATAAAGCACCATTACTTTTAGCATCGCGTTTGTCAAAAGTACCGTTGAGGTTAGTGCCATAACTACTATCGTAAGACAAGGCTTTCATGAGTTTAGGCGGGGTACCGGTATTACCCACAGACTCTGTGTTCGCCCTTCCTACACTCTCACTCAAGACCGAGTTCAGCACGTTGCTATACTCACTCTCTAGCACACCGCTAGCGCTATCGCCACTCAGACTATGACTACCGCTACCTGACCTACTACTACCGCCACTTAGTCTATGCGATGGAGTACCACTGGCACGGCGTTCTAGCACAGGAGAAGGCACATGTTGTGGAGAGAGTGCTTCTAAACCTCTGCGCGCCCGTGCCAGATCAATCGCCAGCTGCACCGCCTGCACACTCTCTCTGTTCTCTCGGGAGCTATTGGACGACAGCATGATCTTCTGGTGCGCAGCCTCCTCCAGAGACTCAATACACAGTGCATCTGGTATAGGCTGGTTGATGCTCATACACTTGACGGCCTGCCTATTTCTCGTATTTTTATCTTCATACACATTGGCACCGCCCTGCATTTCCTTCTGCGTATCTGTGCATGTGGTCGTTGTGTTGGGCGTAGCCCACACTTCTGCGTCCGTGACATAGCGCACCTGAGAGTTCACCAAATCGAAGCGCTCCACCAGCTCGTATGAGAAGACCGATAATCCAGACACGAACGGTCTGGCATGGCTGTCCGATTTGGATACAGGTTCAGCCTCTACAGCCGAAGAGGAGGAGAAAGACGAGGTATCTGCGCTGATACGTCTATTACCTCGGCTTCCTCCCCGATTAGCGGGATCAACACCGGAACCCATATCCACTATCACAGGGGCGTTGGCGGAGTAATTTCCACTGGGCACACCATCGTACACGCGCGCAAGCACCAGCAGCTCACTCTTAAACACCAGCACGACACACTCTTGCCACGAGACCTTACCATCTGTTGCTGTCCCGCTTTTCTCACCTTTTGTCTCGCTTACTTTACCGCTACTACTATTCGCAGTATCAGTGCTGGTAGCTAGCAATTGACACACCGCAGTGCCAGCATACTCCAGTTTGCCCATGGCCTCTATCGCGCTTGTTTCCAATCCCACCACATTTGACAACAGCACCTTGCGCTCCATCTCGCCTAGTTTGCGGGTGGTGTCACAGTTGCGCTCCAAGGTCGAGAGTTCTTGAAGAACCAGCTCATTGGCGTGTCGGTGTGCATGCGCGTCGGGTGTGTACCGCAGAAGCTCCTCGAACAAACGCACCAGCTTCTGCAGACGTTCGAAGGGGCTGAAAAGTGTCAGACGTGACAGAGCTATCCCGTTGACTTGGGCTTTGATATTGTTAGAAACCGTGCTCTTCTTACTCACATGACTCGCCCGCTTACTCGCGCCATTGTCTCTACGCTGCGCGACATTGTCCGTGTTCTCTTCCGGAATGCATTCCGTTCCGGTGTTTGTACCGGTTCTCCCTTCCATACATGGCTCGGTTGTGTTATTGTGCATCTGCTTGTCTCCCTCGGATGTTGTGTCTAGGCCTTGCGGTATGCTGGTAGCTACGCCGTTGAGTAGAGTGTTTAAGTCAGCGTGATCTGCGTATGTACGCAGCGCTTCTAGTGCAACGGGATGTGCACTGGCAAACTCCATGTAAACCTTCTTGATATCGGGCATCAGCGATAGGAAGACCTTTCCATAAAATGGGTCCTGAGATTTGAGAAGAAACAACATAAGACCCAACGAAGCATCAAACAGATTGGATGATATATTGATCATCGGTGGACAATTGCGAGTACGTTATGAAAGCAGCGATGTGATCGCATAACAGCAGACAACAAATTCAGAAGGGCCTTGTAACACAACCGTGCAACCTAGTGAGAGCACAGAAGTGTCTATCAGTCACTTGTAATGCACGGTATCGAGGTCGAAAATTTATCTCAATGCTAACCCTCAGCTCTCAGATCATAGGTTAGTTCACGTAGACGTAGTCAACTCGAAAACGGTAAAGGTGCACTACAAGGGGCTGTATCATACCTTGCCTTCACACTCGGAATACACCTGTGTGTACAACATATTATGCAGTTGCACAACGTGGAACAAAGGTGCCAGTATAGCACGTTTGGGGCGATCAGGGAGGGTATGTAAGTCTTTCAGCGGCTGAGCAACATTGGTCAAAAATAGTTCAATCTCGGTGGTGAAGTCGTATTCCGAGTTAATCAGATCTAATCCCACCATCAGGCGAAAGTTGAGCATCGCTCTGTCATCAACATACGCAAAGGTGCCGGATTTGTCCGCACGCGTGCCCTTAGGTGTAGAGATAGCCCCGGTATCGATCCCGATATTCGAGTGATCATCTGCTTTCAATTGCGAGCGCATGTCAACACCGTATCCGCCCACAAACACACCGGAACGAGTATGAATCGACCGTGTACGCATTTTGTTGGTACCCTCCATGCCGTCTCTCTGTCTCTCGCCCATTTGGGTATGTATGCCCGAGTCAGCGCTGTGGTACGAGTGTGAGCTAGTCGACGAAGCGTGCTCTAATCCATCAGCACTACTGCCTCGCTCACTCAGGGATGAAAGTTCGGCACTCTCTATCACCTTTACAAACACTGAAGGGAACCAGCCACTGCCCCCGTGTTGCAGCACCCTCCCCTCCCACCAGTGCTCACTCGCACACGACACCACCTCAATCAGATCTCCATCGCATAGACTCAGCTCGTCTGTGCGCATGGCTGCGTAGGGATGTACAGCGATCGCTTGGAATGGCTTAAACTCGTGATCAGTCTCCTGGGGGTGACCAGCGTGTTTAGCTTTGTGCTGATCGACCTGTTTGTGGGCCCATTCGGGTGAATTGATTGGTTCTTGAAGGGTGATTTCCTCTGTTTTGATTGGTTCTTGTGCAGTTTTTTGTGGTGAGTCATTGTCTGTTTGCGGATGGTTTGGTGGTTGTGTTAGGGGTTCTTTCTTTGGCACTGCTCCGATGACAGCCCTCTTTGCTGGTATAGGTGTGCCCGGGGTTTTACTTTTAGTATTAGAACTCAAAGTTCTTTCACCAGCGTCGGGATCATTTTGATCCTGGTTGTCCGTACAGTTTGTTCTGTTATCCATGCTCTCACCTGTATTACTGGATACATCAATGGTACAAGCGCTTGCTTGCTTGATACATGTGCGTGGCTTAGCAAAAATTCTCGGTTTTGGAGAAGGCGCACAAGAACTGACGCTTCCGTTAATAACCACATCTCGCACTCTTTTTATATTGGTTGTCGTATTGGCAGAGGTTGCATTTTCAGACTCCGCCGGGACTCCCACCACGGGGTCAACCATAAGCTGATTGACTGCACTATCAGGCAGGTTATCTGATACATTTACATCGTCGTCCGTCTTGCCCCCAGCCACTCCCCCTTCGTCGCCACCATAGATGTGTGCGTGTATGTCTGGATATGTGCTCCTGGTATGTGCATCCTCCTCCGTATCTCCATCATACAACAGTACTTCATGACTCACTTTGTCCGCCGCAGTGTCAGCATTGTCGGATTTGTCGGATCGGACAGACACCCCGCTCACCATACTCACGTGGCTGTTCCGCTCGCTCGTGACAATAACAGAATCGCGCAGTCTCGACATATCAAACGCAGTCTTCGGTACACCTGTGTTAGTAGCATAACTTCCACCTTCGCTGTCACTTTGACTCGTATAGTATCTTGAAGAAGCATCTCTCTGCGATTGCAATACACGTGGGTCAGCATACGGTCTTTCGTCAGTTCCTGGGTGTATAATACCCCGCGTCACTGGTTGTGTGTCTGTGTGAGTGGCACGAGCTTGAACGATTTGCCCTCCTCCGTGTCCAACTCCCACAATCATGCCTATATTCACACCCTGGTTCTCATACACCACTACCCCAGACCCACTCCCATTCCTGGGTCGGACCTGGTACTGTGGCTGGTTGTGCATATACTGCTGCTCGTGCTTCAACCCAGAGTGATGTGCGCTATCCAAAGAATACGATAGGATGCTCTCGTTGTCGTATTCGTAGTAATCGTAGTCGTATTCATCTTCGGGATTGTCCTGGTCAAGTAACCAGTTTAAGGCCTCAATGACACTGCTCATCCCTACGCGTGTGTGTTAGTGATGTGGTTAGCTCACAAGTTGAGCGAGTGGGGGGGGGTATTCAGTGCGTGTGCATATGGGAATACCAACAGCTGGTCATGCCAAGTGTGGGGGTTGACGATTGCGCGAGGCAAATGTATTTGTGCGAGGAGCGGAGTGTATCACACCCACCCACACAGACACATACATATATATATTTATGTATTTATATATATATAAATAATAGTATATATATATATATATATATATAAATATATATATAATAATATATG
>NW_014040204.1:9542-11265 GCF_001186125.1 Sphaeroforma arctica JP610 | reverse complement strand
ATATATATATATATATATATATATATATATATATATATATATCATATACATATATATATATATATATATATATATATATATATATATATATATATATATATATATATATATATATATATATATATATATATATATATATATTCATATACATGTGTATATATATATATATATATATAAACAGGCACACACACACAGAGTACTCGTATATTAGAGGTATGTAGTGGTGCACCCGGGTTGATTTTATTGATTTTTAATAAACCAAAATTACAACAAATTCAAAGACCAAAACCAAGATATTATAGTGCTTACACTGCAGGCGTGTTGACTTTGTTGTACTGTGCCGTGCTTTCTCACTATCATGTCATGACACTATTATGCTAAACCCAACGCAGCTATCACTTACCTTGGCCATGTGCATAGAACCGCTCGCTATCGAACGACGTTTCGTGGAAGAATAGCCCAAGTGCAGCGTTCTGTTTGCAGAAGTTGACGACAGCTTTGAGTGTGCGCAATTCGTCGCGTCTCTGTTGCTCTAGTACATTCTGGATTGGCCCGGGTGTAATGATCGGGCTGTGTGATGTAGCGTTTGGAGTTTAAAGGTTTTAGGCTTCAAAGCTTGTCTGCAACAGTTTAATAATTGTTTTTATTGAGAAAGGAAAGTGACTGGATCATTTAGCTTCGCAACTATATATTGTATGTACATAGTGTAAATATCACTGTATATACATGTGCCTGTTCTTAATTAAATGATACGTATTTACATTTACTTTACTAACAAGAAATTTGATGTTTGCTGATGAACATATTCCGTTGCGTTGCTGATAAATTTCATTTTTAAGTCGATGGATGATATTATACGTGTGTACTGCACATGTTATTTTTATCGCCAGCTTGTTGCCTGTTTGTAGCCTGTATGTACACACCATATCCAGGCATGAATAGAAGTAACATGTAAAACTATAGAAGGACACATTTATCACGTGCATGTTTGTGTACGTACGAGTATACGCACAAATACAAACAACCACATACACATGTATATTTATACTACACACATGCCGTTAAAACATCATCGTATATGTGCAAAAATTACTTGAATGCGCAAATGAGGATGGTTGATTCAAGTTGAGTAAAAACAATATAAAGGCAACTGTGAGCGAATTTAAATTCGTAAGCACAATTTACCAAAAGACTATTGAGAGGTGGCGCGAAGTATTGACTCGGTCATTTCATAGCGTAAAAACATGCAGCTAATATATTGACATACATGCGCTTGTTTGCATACATATAAGTATACATAATATATATTAATACTGTACACTGATAAAGCTTCACATTTATACATATATAGTTGTACATCTGCATAAAGATGTATGTGTATCAGTTATGAGAATGTCTCACGTATGCATCGCTACGCGAATTTATACACGTATGATTGTCTAGTATATCAAGGAGAGTAAAGTTAAATATTTTCTCAAAAAAAACTATACATATGCAGACGGATTTACACTTCTCATCTGACATGCAATATAAATGTACAACATGTCGAAAGATAAGTGCATGCTACCGCTAGTTTTGAAATGAGCGTTTATAAATATGTACATAACCTCATTCAAGTCTATAGATGCATGCACAACGCTATGTCCTGATACTGGGAGAAGTATACATACACACACAAACATACAAGCACACGTACACACATATATATATACACATACATACC
>NW_014040204.1:6599-8464 GCF_001186125.1 Sphaeroforma arctica JP610 | reverse complement strand
TATATGTATGTATGTATGTATGTATGTATGTATGTATGTATATATATACATATATATAAATATATATATATATATACATATATACATATACATCATTTTGGTTTATATCTATGCAAGGACATTTACATGTATGCAATTAGAACATACACTGTTGTACAGGTATCTTATCGACATATATATCGATGAAGTATAATAAAGCATTTATATCGCACGTGCACGTCATTAGTTAATCAAATATCATCGCGCGTGCGTCAACAAATTTTTTCCGTAGCTAACAATATGCATCTATATCATTTAAGGACAAGGGGTACATAAAATTCATCAGCAATTATTGAGGCAGCTCTGCGTACATCAACCGTCTTATATTTATTTAAATGGGGTACCTGCATACCTTCTTGGGATCTTTCTTGGAATAGCGCCGCTGAACACTGAGTTTAGTACCACACGAATGGTCTCACCCGATCGCAAATGAGAGTGTAAATCCGCCATAGACTGAACATCTGAAGGCAGCAGGCATAGTGCTGATAATTTGCGAACTACATTCGATAAATTAGGGGAGGATCGATAGCCATTTTTGGATGTGATGCTGGACATCCGTTCCTTTCGGGTTGATATGGGTGACTGCATGTTGTCCACAAGTTTATATATACAGATTGAAGTTGTATATTATAAACTGGCAGGATAGAGACATGCGCGGGTGTTGTATTGCAGCCAGCATAGGTTTAAGTTCTAAGGTAATAATGTTCTAATGCAATCAAAGTATTGGGTTTTAACTGTGTATTGTGAGTGTGAGGATATATAGAGGTGAACGACCGGTGTGTATAGTCTACTCTCAAGAGGGCACCATAGAACACAAATCCCACATATTCTTTTCCACACAAAAGATGCAAAATACAGAACAAACAAACGTACAGTAACTTTAACTATCCCGAGCAACGTCATGAACTCAATTCTGATTCGCGCTACTTGTCTGTTGGGAAAAACCTAATCGTTAAGATCTTGACGGTCAATTTTCTAATACAGCTTTTCTAATCTTCCAATAGAAATTGCACACATGTTGTTGAAAATTAGGTTGAAATATTTCGTTGGAAATGTATATAGCACAATATTTTGTCTTTTTTAAAAGATGACTTAAACTTGTATTTTGAATGCTTACTGGGATATAAATTGCGACAAACACTAAACAGGAGCACTTTTTCTTCTTCTGTTTTTAACTAAATTTCGGTTTTGAATCGAACATCAGATTTTATTCTAAAAAACCGTTCGGATTTTTGACACGAACCCTGCGATGACACTTCTGTAAAAATGTCACCTATAAACTCTTGCAAGTGATATCATTATAAGGACTATGTATTAAAAGTAGTTTAGAAGGGCGGAAAGGTGATGTACAACTGCATGCTGCATGGGTCATCTAGTAGAGAACACTAGCTAAGTCGACTGACAGACAGCATACGGACCCCAGATTCCACCGTAACGTACAAACGGTCGACTTATCCGAGTGCCATTTAAAATATCTCACTGACAAAATGGCTAGCGCATGGGAGCTAGCATGTAAAACGGGAGACCTGGCCGAATGTGTGAATGTCAGTGCTGGCTTAGACATCGCGGAAAAAAATGAAGGTCTGAAGAAAAGTTCTAGGTATGGGGAGTACCAATAATAGTTTGTGCTCTCGGCTTCAGATGCCGATGCCTATACAAAGACCAAAACACGAATATGTACTCAGATATAGATATACTCATATATTATGAATATACATGTACATTATGAAATCAATTTGCTGGAAGATGTGCTTGAGTAAACTATATATATATATATATATATATATATATATATATTGTGTCGTGTGTGTGTAGTAACGTAGTAG
>NW_014040204.1:4578-5850 GCF_001186125.1 Sphaeroforma arctica JP610 | reverse complement strand
GTGTGTGTGTGTGTGTGTGTGTGTATGTATGTGTGTGTGTGTGTGTGTGTATGTGTGTGTGTGTGTATAAATGTAGACGAAGGAGACGTTTTTTATTCTTCTTTTAAGTGATGTTGACGAATATTACACTTAAGTGAATAATGATTTCAACAAATTTGGTAAACTTTAATATAAATGTAACAATCGTTTACACGTACAAATGCTATTTTATATATTAACATGTGGTATACATGCATGAGTTGTGCATATATAAATCAATACAAATATATTTCTGCTACCGGTTGTTAGTGATAGGGGAGAACATAGACAACCCTAAATGGGAAGCTTGTTTGTGAGAAGCAATGGTCTAATTGCATACAAGACCATGATCTGACAAATTTAAGAGTGAAATAATACCCACGTATATAGAAATTTTTACACGCACACTAAATATATGTATGTGAACTTATTTGACTATGTATTTTCTTGAACTTGAAAACGTCTACTTTTTCGTTTTATTTCAGTATCCATACACTCACTCAAATGTATACTCTACATATAATCATTGACGTGAAATACCTCATTATTTATCAATTTACAGATATGGGCACAAGGACATCGTAAGCCACTTTCTTGATGTCGGTGCCGATCCCAACGATCAGTATGCGTACGCTTTACGTATGTATTACATTTACTATACAGGTCCAGTCCCCTAATCATGCGTATGCTGGTGGATTGGGATGGCGTTACTTCTTGCGTTATTCTAATCGTTGTGCACCTGAAATAGTTGCTGGTGGTTGGCTTACTTGCTTGTAGGTATCTGATCTCTGTCGACGTGCTGCTATCATTGGCTAGTGCGTACATCACGTGTTTGTTCGTGATCTTGAGGTATGAATTGCCTGTCTGGAGATAAATCGTTGAAGGATTGCAAATTGTGTTCATCGTACCGCTATTCGTTCATGTGTGCTCTATAGCTCAGACTATAGTATTGCTCTGTTGGGTAAGTACACACAACATGCATGTGGCAACGCGCACTCAGAGGTTGTGGAGACACTTATAAAACGCCACACAGCATCCATCAAAGTCTCCCATACCTGTCTATTACCAATCATTGTGGTGAACCCGAACAAAATCTGTATAAAATTACATAGCATGATTCAATCAACTATACAAACGCGCACAGGACACGCATGTGGCAACGGGCACTCAGAGATAGTGGCGACGCTCATAGAACGTCACACAACCTCCATCAAAAGCACACACACCGATGCATCGCCAGTGAGTGCGAGTGCG
>NW_014040204.1:0-1126 GCF_001186125.1 Sphaeroforma arctica JP610 | reverse complement strand
TATATGTATATGTATTTTGTATATATATAATATTTTGTGTCTGCGTACAAAATATACAAGATTATTTGTTTGATATTTAGTATACGGCTGGTGGTGTATGCGTGTTGCAGGGTTATAAAGTTGTATATATTTTCTTCAACTATTTATGATTTCAACGTTGGAGTTCTCAATTTTATATTTTTTGTTGTTGCAGTTGAACAAATCAGAAGTCTGGGCTGAATGCGGCGAGGAATGTCTGATAATTAGTGCACAAAACGGATTCACGGAAATTGTCAAATTCTTCCTGTCTGTCGGAGAGATCGAACCAGGTAGGTTTATTACCCGAGCGGCGTAGTTCATAGCATAGAGATAAATACAGTTGGTATATATCTAAATACTGTCATATCATAAGTACTTACATCAATATTAGTATACAGTGTATATACATAAGTATCGTTGTCTAGTTTATATGTAGTAATAATCGAAGATGAGAAGACGTGGAGTGTAGTCGAGCACAATACACACCTCCTGTACCTGAATATATAACAGCATGGCTGGTCATGTAAGGTTGCCAGTGACAGGGCTACAAAGCTAAGCCGTCAGAATTGAGCCATGGACATGTGCACGTGTCTATGCGAGTAGATAATTGATTCTCGCTCTGCCTATGACCATACGTTTGTTTTATTACACAAATCATACGCATCAATATTTGTATGTATATTTATACATCCATTCCATCTCCGAGCAAGGTATATTGTGCAGTACACTTGCGCAGGATGTACTATACCAACGCATTGGATTGACATGTCATGTACAAATGGCTCCAAGACCTTCAAAATGCCCCCCAAAAAAATCCCTACACCCCACAATTCCATATCCGAAAACTTCAATCCTCTAAAACCGTAAAGATTTGATACCCTCACCTGCATCGTTCTTAGGACGCGCCAACAACGAGGCATTGGTACTGGCCTGTGCAAATGGACACGAAGACACTGTAGCGCTTCTGTTATCCGAGACCACAAAAGGAGTCGACCCATCAGCACAGAAGAACAGAGCCATGCGAGGGGCGTGTGCGAATGGCTACACAGAAATCGTGCAGATGCTATTAAAGACGAGGTATTCATTTGTGATGCTATTTTATATAGAA
>NW_014040205.1:73422-84242 GCF_001186125.1 Sphaeroforma arctica JP610 | reverse complement strand
TATACACATACGCACACACACACACACACATATATATATATATATATATATGTATATATATTAAAAGTGTATTGCGATACATATTTATCTATGATACATATTTATCTATGTATGTACTGTATTACATGCTTTTGATGAAGGTTTGTCCTCACACATGCACAATTAATTCTCGCACAGGCTGAGATTAACAAGATTTATCAAGAGCTCGTGCGCATTGGAAGAGTGAAATCTTCCTTCATCATCGACTCCGTAACCAAAAACAAGTCGGTTCGCAGTCGCTCTGGTGTACTACCCATTTCTGTAGCCACAGACGGCAACAACTTCAGTTGTGCATTTGATTGTCACTTCTGTCCCGATGAAACGGTGAAGAATGGGGCACCTAGGGACATGTCACGGTCGTATTTGAGTTCGGAGGGGACGTTTATCCGAGGAGCTATAGAGAACTTCGATGGAGCGGGCCAAATATTCAGGAGGTTATTGGAGTTGGAGATGATGGGTCATCCACCTGACAAATGCGAGGTTTGTATATTCTTTATGTTATGTTGCTGTGATTAGTTTTGTGGATTAATTAGACATGTGGCCTGCAGCTTCACGGTTGTTTGATATTTGAGTTCGAAACTCCCATTCTAGTGATCATAGATCTCTATTGGGTCCACATTGCTTCTCCGAAATGTTTTCACGAATGCACTCACATTTTCAGAGTTGTTGTTCGTGACTAAAATACAAATACAATACAATCACTCTTTTAAACAGATGATAATTCTGGGTGGTACTTGGGATTCATATGACGAGAAATATCGAGACTACTTCATCAATCAGATTTTCTATGCCTGCAATGAATTCCACAGAGTGTCTATTCGCTTAAACGGCGACCTCTCACATTTCACAAGAGAATGGGTGGGCCTAAATCCGATGCAAGCAGTATGTCACTGAGCTTTTCCCTTTGAGTACGAGGCTTGGCTGATCTTTTATCATACTCCGAGCGCTAAGTGCCTGACAGAATCAAAATTTTGTTCATTCATAAAGGGATTGCGATTCGACTCGCTTGGGAAGATAGCAGCAAATCTCCGACCTATGCTCTCACTGAGCGAAGAGAAACGAATCAACGAGACATCTGAATGTGCCAGGATCATCGGCATAGTATTAGAAACAAGGCCGGATTGTATCAATAAGGTATTGTACTTTGTCAAGACGTGATGTATACTTCGTGATTAGATTCGCGCGTTTGTACCCTTCTTGTGAAGCAGTTACGGAAGCTCTGTTTTCTCCGTGATCGCGTTTCGAGCCTGCAGAACTAGCTGATTGAGCACAGTGATCGTATATGTTGGGGATTTATTTCTCACCGAGTCTGATATAGTAAGGTTCGATGTTTATTTGGAATCGGCTCAATAAGGATCGCACTAATACTCAAAAATCTGTTTGTGAGCAGCGTTCACTCAACCGCAAGCGAACGTTGGGGTGTACACGTCTACAACTGGGAATACAACACACCGACGACGATATTTTAGAGCTGAACAACAGAGGCCACGGTGTTCAGAAGAGTAGAGATGCGTTGAAGTTTGCTCGGGATGCAGCATTCAAGGTAGATGGCCATTTGATGCCTGATCTTCCCGGAACGACGCCGGAAAAAGACTATGAAATGTTATCGGAGGTACATCACTCGCTTGGGTAGTGCAAATGCGTGTCGTCGCTCATGATTAGCTCCCAGTTCAGCTGATGTGCGAGTGCACAAATGAGACCAGAGAATCTATATGTGCTTCTTTGTATTGCATATGGGATGCAGGATTTGTTCAGGGTCGCTGTATAATCATGCTTACATGCTATGTCAACCATTTGGAAACAAATGCATTCTTACGTTTTGTGTGTGTGACTTGCAGGTGTTTGGGGGCGAAGAGTTGCAACTGGATTATTGTAAACTGTATCCTTGCTTAGATCTGCCGTATACAGTCACTCGCAAATGGAAAGAGGATGGCTCGTGGAAGCCAATGGCTGAGCATCAGTACCAAGAGTTCCTGGATATACTACGCCATGGTAAGTCCGACCATACGCATGGGTAAAAACACGCTACTTGTATGGATTGGTGTCAAAAATTGTATCACATCTACGTTACCCCCCTTTCCATTCTGGCCTTTTCAAATGCCTTCGTATAGTATATTCGGAACAAGAAATGAACTAATAATGTAGTGGAGATTGTTGTAGCCGGCCGGATATTTGGCATATGCTAGGTTTCTGTTCTGTGTATAGCTATTTTTTTTCTTCTGACACGCTTTTACTATCCTGAATCATCAATCTAAATCATGTGTTCGGAAATACACTAGGTATGGCGATTTGCCCACCATGGACACGCATCAATCGAGTTCATCGAGATTTTCCTGAGGCAACGGTTAAAAACGACTATCTGGGCTTTGTAAGTGAAAATATTAAATCAAATCTACAACAGCACATCGTACGTGAACTGAAGAGCCACGGGCAAGCGTGTTATGACATTCGATCGCGAGAGATTGCAAACTCATTCCCTGTGGACTGTGATAGCCGGGCACGACTATTCATGCGAGTGTATCGAGCCAACGAAGGTATGAGCTTTCCGATATATTTATGGCCGTATACGTACGTGGAGATTACACACTTCTGTAGATATAATGCTGAATGTATACAATGCAACTGGTAGTACAGAAATACAGGCTCAGTCTAGAGTTTGCCTTGTCCAGATTGAAAATCGTGTCAAAATTGCGTTGTCAGATCGATTTGAACGCCTATTCACTGATTTAGCAAATCAGACCACTTGGACCCAAACTTAAATACTTCGATGAACGTTATTTTAGTCGGCTGTATTATGTCACATATTACCCAAGCTGAAGGTTCCGGTGTTAGATCTAATTCTTGATTGTGACTTTTTTTTTAAACTGGAAGGCACGGAGATATTCCTGTCCGTTGAAATTCCTCGTACGGATGCCGCTTCTCCTGACGATGCTATGTTGCTGGGCTTGTTGCGACTGCGTTTGAATGATGTCGATTGCCGACGAGTGCGCGGAGAGCACCCAAGGATACCACAGTAAGGCACACACTGTGCTTTGTCTCAAGCACACTGTTCTTCCCACCTTGCCAGTGTGTACCTTTTACCACCTTCTCAAGCATAGTTTGCCGTTGTCTGATCGCTATCGCGTATAGATTTCTGTATCCAGCACGCTTTTTAACTCGCGGCATGACTCCTACACTTACCCAGGCATTACCTGAATGAATTTGCTGAGAAACCCTACGCACGTATTAGAGAGCTGCATGTATACGGCAATCTGAAAATGGTGACGCGCGAGCACACGGACCGGTCCAATTCTCAACACACGGGCGTGGGCAAGTTTTTGATGGCTTCGGCAGAATCTATTAGTCGCTTGTGCGGCTTCGAGCACATCTGCGTAATCAGCGGTGTTGGCGTAAGAGGCTATTACCGCCACCGAGGTATGGTCCTGAATGTACACTGTTATGTGTGTGATAAGAGCAGAAACCGGATGTTGTAACCTGCGCTCGTTTTCAGGTGTTTTTAATTGTGACTTATCCCTCATTCAACGGTTTTGCGTATCCGATCTTGCCTCTACAGGCTATGAGCTCACCGGCGGCAGTGGGGAATATATGGTGAAGAATTTGTCGGCGAACGAAGGCTTGGACAAGACCCCAGAGTTCAAATTATTCGGCCACACATATAGCGACTATGAAATGGGAGATGCGTTGATGCAGGTATGCATGTGGTGGGAGTCACTCTCAATTAGTGTGTACCAGTTCACCTTCGTTGGGTGTATTTGGGCCCATGACCTATATAACAATGCTGTGTATGGCATATTCGTATGCTTTGTATCTTTACACACCTCTTCCTTTTCCGTATGTTGGTGGCTGTGGCTCAAATTCATATATCGAGCTTACCGAATCAGTCCATAGTGCCGTTTGGTTGTATCATTTTGAGATCATTCTCTAATATTACCCCCTGCACTAAATCAACAGGCGAAACTGACTAATTCATGCCTTAGCCCCGAGGCACGAACCTATGTAAACTCCCAACGCGACTCATCGAATGTGCTGAAGCACTCTGTGCATACATACGCACACATACAGGATGGTCGAGCACAGCTTGTCATTCTAGGTATTCCGAAGACCGCCTCCAGAACGGCGATCGACAGCAATTCGATGTACTTGATGCTTGCCTTGCTGTTAATGCTACTATCCATGGCTTTGAAGTCGATCATGTGATCAAGAGATACCGAGGTCGCGCCAAAGTTAATCAATTAACGTTTCTGGTCCGAAAAGGAACCTTAAGCGATGACGGGTTGTCATCAGCTTCTACTTGACGCTGGTAGGAAATGCATATGGCTTCATGATGAAGAACACATAGACGGTAGTCGATATGGCCTGAGTAGTTCTTGAGAGCCTTGGTCACGAGCCTGTTATTATATTCTGGCTCATATCAGGCACACTATTGCTCGCGGTGGAGAAAACAATATCAGAAAGCATTGCATGTAGACCCGCACTACTCGATGGTACTTCGCGTTGCGCTAAGTTTTCGTATAGTAATACAAAATGTTTAATTTAACACTCATTGCGAGTTCCAGAAGCTAAAGACGTATTCATATATGCAAGTGTTTCATCCCAACTAGCGTGTCGAGCCACTGAAGTTAGGTATAGAAAGCGTACGTTACCCAGCTTGGTATTAATTATGCAGGATCTTCTACGAATGGAAAATTGTACGATCCATATAAAGTGGAACGTACGTGTACCCCAACGGATTTCCACGTATTTTTACTTAGACATAAAGACGCAGGTACTACAACTGTACTGCTTGAAACTTGAACCCACGACGACTCTGCAATTCTAGTCGGGAAACTCAACGAACGGCACGTGTTCTATCCATCCTGATATGTTTTATTATATCATTCAAACAAGAAGAGTAGCGTGGAAACTAAATCATCTCAAAAGATATACTATAGTGACTGTCCAGCTAATTTAATATCTGCGCGCGAGTAACAGTTGATGTTTTGACAACCTCATTCTAAATATGCCAACTCTTATGTATACTAAAGGTCTGGAAATGACATTTTTAGAGCTCGCTCGTAGTATCTGGTAATAACTTGAAAAGGTTCATCATTCGAAGTTTTTTTTCGGATGTATGAGACCCGTACTTTGGGATGTGGTGTAAATGCCGAACACGACAGTTGGTGATATCATGGGTGCAGCTTCCATCGGCTGTAGCATTTGTATACATGTACACAACGACAGAATAGGGCGTCTTCAAAGAGCTGTGACTGACCTATTGTAAACCCTTGTATTGTCAGGAAATGAGTCACTGTAGCTTAAGTAACGAGTGGAATATCTGAGGTACGCAAACGGGTATATGGGTTACATGGAAGTGCTCATCTTGGGGCAATTTTCCGGACAACATGACAATGCCAAATCGACACTTTATTTTTGCGTATCTTTATATCCTATGCTTCATATTGGATGCGATTTTCCGGACCATTGCACAGGTGAATCTTTATCAATAAGTGGCTACCGTGTTCTAGTTCGTCTGTAGTGTTAGCTTTGCAAGACACAAAAATAGGCGGAAATAATTTACTTACATCTTTAGCGCTATGGGCAAATAGTGTCATTTGATCTCGAGTCTGCGGACTTTGCCGATCACTACTCATAACTGACAGGAAGTACGACTCCTGTAGTTGCAGCAGTATAGCTGCAAATAGGTGTGTTTTGATATAGAGTACAAGATGAGGTTGCGAGACGATTGTCAGACACATGTATCACTTAAAACTTACACGAGAAACTTTGGATCGGATTCTGGTTCGCGATTAGCGCTCTTTGTGAGCGTCGTAGAAATCCTTCCAGTGAGCGACATTCAGATATTTGGCAAGTTGAATTTTCGGGCCAGACGATAAAATAATATCAGTTAAGAACAAGAAGTGCAATGTTAGGAGTTGTACACCAGTACGTATACAGGAGAATACGAGCTGGCAACTAAATATGGCTTGCGACGTGGTCAGGTAGTAGTCTGTATCCCACGGACAATAATATCAGTATATTTTCGATACTTGAAGTCCTATTCTATTGTACTCGCCTTACGCTTTGAAGATACGGATGAGATACACGGTAGAGGTAGACCTAAATATAAAATGCAAGATACGCAGTAGCTCTCTGTCGCGCTTGTAGTTTTGGCTGTACAAAACATGTCCGATGACTGTACTATTCTATAGGGGCGAAAAAAAGTTTGCCATTCAACTTGGCAACGAGACCATGATATTGATAAATGAATATTAATATAGGGTCCAAGGCTTTACACAGCCCATTGCAACTGTATTTTGTGCTACGAACGCGTGTGTGACTACGATCAGCTGATATTGGAGCTCATTACCTGATAAATATCATTTCTAGATTTGGCGGCAGCACCACCAACTCATAATAAAGTTCTACATGTAGATATATATATAGCTGGTCTGTTTATCTGATATACACACATATTTAAGAACCCTAGAAAAATCACTGCCCCCAGTGTCTGAGCACCGTCGCCTAGCGACCCCTTCTCCGTATACGTCTTCAGAAAAAGAAAAGGAAAAAAAGTCCACCTGGCAGGATCTTGTAAATTATTGATTCAGACACATCCTACAGGAAGACACAAGCTAAAAACCTCGCAAGTACATGTGTGCACCTGCATTCGCATACGGTTTTTATGCACGGGTTGTTTCACACAAAGCAGATAGCACCTAGTTTGTATGGACAAAGTTAAATTCACCTATGTTTAAATATACCAGGCCAGTGCGAATTCTTTATTACTGCTAACTTAGTTTTGCAACACCTGAATGCTATTTATGCCATCTCCAGCTTGACGTGTTACATCAACACATCAGATGCGTGATTGCCGCGAGTGAAATAGACATTAATCGAACATATACTCAATACGCAAAACAATACAGGTGTTTTTTTACTTCGTCCATAAAAAATTGTTATTCACTGACCAAATATTTACCTTCAATGACGGAAATATAGCAATGTCAGATAATTGCTCTCATGCCTACTTGCCTCATAGCAATCGATCTTTTCCAATTTGTTCCATTCTGTTTTCAAAAATCGCTTCGACATGACAAATGAAGCACTGTACACCAAGATGGATCATGTCAATAGGGAACCAATTTAAAGTTTCATTCATCCTTCAACCTACTTCAATTGAAAAATTTGTACCTTCCTAGAAATGTCTTTAACTTTGGATTTTACCTTAAAACCCAGAAATGTGTACAGTGCTTGAGCTAGCATATGAAGGACAAATGATATTGCTACGCCATCCGTTTGGTTTCTGGAATTGTAAACAAAGAATCCTGACGGAAGTCAGTGCTTCTCGAAAATGACGACCCTTCCGAATAGAGTAAAGCTGTTGATCGTGCATATGCACACTTTACCGAAGCAAACTACAGTACATATTACAATATTTGGCACATTTATAAGTACATGCAAGATACATTGCAAACAGGGTACAGATTAGAAGTTGATGCCCCATGAAGGTCACCCCGCACGCGGGTGTAAACTATAATCACAAAAGAAAACCTCGTCTGATACTTAGACACTGTGTCACACAGATGTTCACAGTGTGGGTCGTATGTGATATTGAACCTATCAGGTTACAATTCACTACAACTCAGAGTCTCAGACTGATAAGTCTGGCTGTATGCGAACATTTTAGTCAATCTGTCGATTCTTCCTTCTTGGGAATATAGATTCCTAATTTCCTTGGTCAGGTGTCCCTCTCATTGGTTTTCAGCCTAAAAATTTCCCTCCTTGGCAACCACTGTTTATTTCAGGGCACGAAATTTACTGGCCGATTATAAGAAATCCCCGACAACAGAATCTAAATTGAAACTGAGACGAGGGATTGGGTTTGCTGATTGCTCTGGCAAACAAGCCAATTTTATTTTTATTTTTGTAGATTTGGCACTGCACTCATACTGACAACTACCCGAAGATTGTATTACAATCGGAAATGCAGATGAAAAACCCGCTAGAATCCGTATTTTTTTTTATTACACATTTGATATATTATGGCACTTCTTTGATACGCTATCTTCACTTTTTGGTGGACTTGAGTTCGTACACGAAGATGATTCGCACTATTCTAAAGACCGCTATCCTGGCATCGGTATGCTCTACCGTATTCGGTGGACTTGAAAAGTTCGATGGCTCTCCAGCAATTAATAGCCCTATGAAAGGCTCTGGACAAGGCTCTGGACCTCGCCCTGACACCACCATGAGCACCAAGACAACCATGCACTTTGATGATATCTCTGACCGCCCCACGGACTACGAGACGGAATTGGAGACCGAGACTGTCACTATCACACGTGTGGTAACCGGCCCTAGCGGACCGAACGGTGACTGTATGGTACCCGAATGCGCGTCTGTGGTCGAGCTCACCCTCACTGGCTTTGATAGCCACCATGAACATGAATTTATTATTGATCTTGTCAAGGCACTAAATGTCGTTGCTTGCCAGGATATCGATGGTACTGGAGCCCCTTGCAACCTGCCAGAGCCAATTAATCTGGTTGATTACTATTCTTCGGTAAATGAAGAAAACGTAAACAAGACCACTACAACACTGGTACTTACAATTTGTGACGAAGCGTGTGCTGAAGCTTTCCTAAGACGTGTCACAAGCCGATTCTTTGCAGTCGAGTTGTTATTAGAGCTAAGACCGGGTGATAATAGGAGAGGATCCCTTTCAGGAGCTTTCAACGCTATCAACTCTTTGACTGGTCAGGTCACAGGCGCACCTTCCGAAAATCCAGACAGTCCCTTCAACCCCAACGGAGGTACTTTCACCTTCGACGAGATTGCTTGTGACTTCGCTGCAGAGGTAGAGTCAAATCTCACGAACTGCCTCGGAGAAAGCCAGTGCTACTCCGGAGGTATAGTATGTATCCAGTGCGAGTCTGGATTCATCCAAAATGTAGATCTTGTCTGTGTTGAAGACGCCCAGTGTTCCGTTCTTGCGCTGGAATCATGCGAGAACGCTGCAGACTTCTGCAGCTTCCCGAGTATTATCAACGGTGTCGCTGTTGTCACACCCGACGAGGGTCCTATTAGAGTGTGTCCCTCCAGTGATTGCTGCGCGACTCCGGGTCCTCAAGAATTCTCCGTTTTTACAACTTGTGATGGTAATTGCCCCTCTCCCAGTCCAGTCTATAGACGCTAAGTTGAATGTTCTTTTGCGGCAGTGGTTTCAAAAACCACGGCTGGCGTTTGATCGTCTCCCCCACCTCAACTCCACGACACCTCTGCTCACATTAAAAGAGTAAAAATTCTTTTTCCGAATCCTTGAAATACTTTCAACGCTTTTATTGTGTAGCTGATTTGAGGAGTGAAAGTGCTTCCAACTAAAGATTGAACGAAATGTATGTAAGTTTACTTGTACTACGTTGTCACTTGGGGCTCAATCGTGATTCTCGATGTCTTAAATTTCTTTCAGTGTCAGAAAGAACACCATAGCGCCGAGTTTATTGTGCTTTTGTGTCCTAGTCCTACAACCAAACCGGATCCTATAATGCCAATATATCTACACTACATGATTTTATTCTTTTAGATTATGTAGTATACCAGTGAATTAGCTTTTATTATATCGAATGTCCATATGGATGCGTGTCTTTCATCAAATTCATTTGTTCGACATTTGTAGCTGGATGCTGTACTGTCGCACACAAACATCGTGTATCCTTTATAAAAATCGAACATCGGTTCATATCCTCATCGTGCATATATATTGTTCTTCTAGATCAGTACGTGTTAAAAACATGATTGATTCACGTTAAATACGACTTTTACTGAAACATATTGCAAGCATAGGTAAAATCGTTGATGGTCCAGGGGAAAATTTGATGAAATCCCTCGCAAAGAGCTACCGTGAGCTACATTCATGAGAAATACCGGTTTGTGCGAGTCTTATTCCAGTCAAGATCACGATCACATCTACTTGCCGCCAAACTATAAGCCACTGCATACCCGAATACTTGTTTGCCTTTATTGATGGCAGCAGAGCCACTTCGAATTTAATACAGGTAATATCACCGATCTACAATCGGATATACAAACCTTTCATGCACTTTAGAGGTGCCCAATAATATCTCATCAATAACTCTGACGAGTTCTTGCTGGTTGAAACCCCGCACACTCCCAACACACGCACCCTCGCGGTAGACCTTGAAAGTAGGCATTGCTGATACGCCTTCTGCACTAGCAACCGAACGTACCTCATCCACATCGACCTTGTAGAATCTAACTCCTTTCGAGACATATTCGTCGGACATTCTAGCGTAAACGGGCACCGCTTGCCGACAAGGCCTAATGAAAATAAAAGGCACAAAGAGATCGTAAAGACATATTGAAAACAGATCCGATGGAATACTCTGATCTACAACCTATAGCTAAATATGTGAAGGATATGGATTCATATTATCGAGGGGTGGACACCAATAAAATTGAATCTTAACTCTACCAACACATGCCCGAGTATCACAAGGTAGTCAGTTTTGCCGAGCATCAGTAAACGCGGTGACTTCAAAACGTAATAAACGAGCTTTTTGTCTGTCTAGCAATGATTCTCTTCTTCACAAAATAAGATCGGGGAAAAAGTTAGACAAACCATATGTAGTAAATACTCTGCTTCATAGGTGATTATGACAACTATAAATGAGTATTAATTTAAATCAACATCTGACTATATAATCAAAATAGCTAGCGATGCTAAAAATATCACTCAATGCTCCTCAATCCACACGTATACATACACACACACACACACACAC
>NW_014040205.1:67080-71756 GCF_001186125.1 Sphaeroforma arctica JP610 | reverse complement strand
TGTATACGTATATATATATATATTCAAATGTATATATATAAATATATATATATATATTTATAAATATATATATATATACGCATATATTTATTTACATATATATATATATATATATATATATATTTATATATATATATGTTTATGTAGTAGCATGTCTGAATCGCGTCTCACTTGTATGCTGTTTATTTATCCATGGCTGTCCGGTGAAATAGCCATGTATATATTTATATATGTGTGTGTGTATATATATATATTGATACATACATATATATAAATATTAGTATTATATATATATATATATATATATATATATATATATATTATGTATGATATATATATATGTATATATATATGTTGTGTATGTATGTAATGTATATATATATATATATATTATGTATTTTATTATATATATATGTATATATATATATATATATATATATATATATATATATATATATATGCGTGTATGTATATATATAAATATATATATTTATATAATGTTCATATAGTAGTATGTCTGAATCGTGTCTCACTTGTATACTGTATATTCATCCAGGGCTGTCCGGTGAAATAGCCACTAGTTGCCGCCTCTTTTCGTTCCGCAATAGTACCGACCTTTCTAAATGGGTGGTAACATCCGATGCTTCCATGGGGGGATTTTCTAAAGCTGAGAAAGTGCTCTCTGCTAGGGAATCTGGTATGTATTGTGCAGATTATCACTTTTTAGCGAGCATTGTATATTTTAAAATTTATGTTATAACAAGCACTGTCCTGTTGGCAGGCTTCACTCAGTTATTGATCTAAACGTTAGAGCTGGGTGTAGTAGGAGGCCGTTATGTGCTGTTGTATTATCTATCACGGAATTTAAACTGGTGCGCTATTGAATTTACACCGACAGTCTTATTCCGGGGGACACTGTCAACCGCTGTGCCGGCGACCATGAAAAATAGTGGCTACTGTGCCTTGCGTTCGAAGGTAAGAAGTTGTCATTCTGCGTTGTGCGCAACCGATATTTGTGATGGTGATTCCGCACGTGTCTGTGTCAATAGAACGATTATTGTGACTGATTATATATTACATTTTTGTATTCGATTATTTTAAAAATGACAATAAATTCTTGTGGCTACATGATAACATTCGTTGTTTCTGAACAGCAGTTCTGTACGCTGATAAGTGGTGTCTGTCACGCTCTCCGCGCCAGTTCGGGCTACTGAGGGCGTTTCACCTCAGCGTCAGTGAGATACTTTGGCGATTATTCGTACTTCATTTTTAACATCGACACGGTCGTTGGGCAGGAATTGTCAGCAAGAGGCTAATTCGAGGCTGTGCGTTTCGCACGAGTCTATGATTCTTTGCCGCTTGTTTGTGATTGCTCTGCGTAAACATCCGCTGGTAAACGCATGTATATGGATTATAAATTATTTGAATATTTACCTTAGCCTCTAGCAGACAAGAGTGAACTATTCAAAATACGAGGAAACCACGATCTCTCTGACTTCGATTCTCTCGAAATTCGCCTACGTGGGGATGGCAGAGCTTATGCGGTGAATATCCAGACCGATGGTAAGGGCTAACCCACAAAGTAATTGCGCATCGGCGAACTCCACTGGTCTTCTCTAAAAATGATGTGAAAGTTTGCGATAGTGTGTATAAGTATTTTGTTTCGGCATATCCATCACTTCGTAGCTCGTTTCCCGACTTTTACTTCGCAAATTATCGCAAGGGCTTGAACACAATTCAATCTACTCACGGCATCTTCTACTATACATAAAATCGATCGTCCTTGACGTACAAGGCATCCAGGAGCAAGACCTTTATCAGACGTTTCTATATACCAAAGGAGGTCCTGACTGGGAGACAGTAAGAGTAAGTAGCAGTAACCGCTACATATGACCAGCCAAGTTTGAGGACATACCAATTTGCTTCCGAACGATTGTGGAATGTGCTAGACTCGGTGAACCGACAGTGGGAATGAGCCGGGCTCGTTACAAAGACATCGTAAGGTTTACTCAGTCTCTTACCTATACATCAGTTTCCGTGCACATCTAAAAGCAATAATTGTTTCTTTTACCACACATCAGTTGCCGCTGCGAGACTTTGCGCTGACGTTCCGAGGTTTCATGCAGAATCATCAAGTAGTCCTGAATGCGTCGAATGTACGCACTATCGGCTTCCTTCTCGCCGACAGATTGGATGTATGTTGCAAAAAGACCTTTCTGTCATTTTTACCCACACAACTTATGCTTTGTTTGCCCTATGTCTTGGCTTTTTTTTAAAGTATAACTATTTAACCCTTGCCCTATATAATTTTTTGGAATGAGTCTAGAGAGATAGATAGGGGTGTAATATACTACCAGTGGACTAGACCTCTCTTCTGGGTACATGTATCCCATCCCAACCTTCACTAATTGTTTGCAGCTGGTGCACAAGGCTTCTTACGCTACATTCTTATCCGTTATATGTGCGCAAACGGTATCTATCAGATGTAGAGATCTTAAAGAAACACCTATATCTTGCAGGGTCCGTTCAACCTTGAGATAGACTACATCAACGCCACCAGCTGGGACAAGTGCTATTCTCGTTTGGATACGTATCGCAGACCTACCATATTAGATTTCGCCCGTAAGCAACAGGGCGGATGGTAGATAAGCATCACTGTACAAACCATCGCGCTGTCTGTCCTGTGCCGTATGCAGATCAAGAGTGAAGACTTTTCCGATTAACATAATATTATTCAACCTTCATATTTGAACGATCAGCTCGGAGAGACTTTTACACCCACTATCTTAGTCCAGTTTCGAGCCATATTCGACGGCAGAGAATTGACTCCACATCGACTCGTCACGTTACCAATTTAATTATGGGCACAGGAGATACAAGAAGTGCGCACTGACGCGGTGGTTTCTGTGGTATCCAAACTGGTTGAAAGAAGTAACAATCTTGGTATTTACGATAAGCTCGCACCGATATGCCCAAAGCGTATTCTACGGTGGCAAATGCGGTTCGGACAGATTTAGCCTTGCACTAGAACCGTGCCGTAGATGTGATATGTCTGTCGGCATTCGAGCAGTCTAACAAAGCAATCGACAATTCACTTTCATAATGTGCAAGCGCATGGTGCTGGAAGAAGCGTATGACCCCCGTGAGCTGCGCCTTCTGAACAAGCATGCATTGCTTTCGAACGATAGTTTTAAATCTCAGGAGATAAGAGGCTTTATAACCAACGACTGTGAAGGTACGTTGGGAGTACGTAGCCTGCGTCAATCTTTAGATCGACAGCAGCAACGGTATTTACTGTTCAATTGTGGCAATTTGCGACCCATCTGTATCGCACAACGGTACAAGTAGCGGGACTGCAGGCGCTTGGAGATATGGGGTGCGAAAAGGGTAGTTCATGCCTGTATGTCAAATAGTAGGATTGATCTCTGCAAAATTGATATAGCGAAAAGGGTAGTCAATGCCTGTATGTTAAATTCACTGTCACTAGGATTTTGTTTTTGTCATACAAGTAGGATTGATATCTGCAAACTTGATATATCGGCTGCCAACGCGTTGGTGATTTTGAAACTCGAAGCGGGGGGACACAGTTGACACCCGCTGAGCGCCGGTACGTAAAACTATCAGCACAATCAGTCCTATCAGCAAGAATAACTATATCTCGGTGACAACTGACAGCAACATCTAGAAGTCGAGAGCAATTTACCATGATCTACCCAATCGACCGAAGCTTGCAAGCAACGAAAGTTTGCAGTTTGAAGGCTACACAGTGAACACCCACTGGGCTAATACAATCACCCACACCTTTCACCCACACCTTTTAGGCCATGTGCATTCGGCCGCACAAATTGTTCCTCGGAACGATAGTCGAGCTCACAAAATCAATTAGAAAGCCTGTCCGTTAGCACTGCACCTTGCACTCAATGGCTGAGTTCAAGGTGATATTCCTTTGACCTTTCAGGATCGTTATCATCCGTGAGACGGTGATACTGACTCAAACTATATTTGTCACCCTTCGTAAAAAGCATTTCAGAATTTTGCCGAGGATCGCGAGGGCTGCACGAATAACGTATCGATAAAGACAATAAGGATGTATGCTGCTTGATTGCAATATTATAATTAATGTCGAGGCATGTGTGTGTTGAATTTTCGGCATAAAAGTCGTACTTTTTACGCTTATCATCACCAGAACAGTACCCATTGCAACGCGTGAGGGCTACACTGTGTATTCATATCACAATAGAAGGTGAAAATGACAGCGCAAATTTCCTCTGAATATAACTGACTACTACTTTATTGTTCGACTTTCAATTTCTCTTCGAGTGACCAGGAACATTTGTAAAGTCGCGCTATCCTGAATTTTGTCTTTTGATTTTGGAGACGCATCCCTCAATATTCCGACGAATTCAATCTACAACTAGGTTCATTCTTGAGCTAGTTATCGTACATCTCCAGTGCCATCGATGTCAAATAGGAAGAGAAGAACAGTAAAGTAAGAAAAGGTAAGGTAAGATAAGGTAAATTAAAGTAATATATAGGTGAAAGTATATACACACGTATATATATATGTATTTATATATATATATATATATATATATATATATATATATATATATATATATATATATATATATATATATATATATATATATATATATATATATATATATATATATATA
>NW_014040205.1:54017-67060 GCF_001186125.1 Sphaeroforma arctica JP610 | reverse complement strand
ATGTCAGATATATATATATATATATATATACATATATATATATATATATATATATATATAAATAAGTATAACATATACACAGAAACATATCTCGATTTATAGGTATACATGGCTACAGATACCATGTCAGTTTTGTGTCTAAACGGTCCTGCTATTGTTTCCGACTTGAAACTTGGAAGTTACTAACGGAAGCCGCAACAGCCACTGATCCCAAAATTTTAAGAAGCCTTTAAAACAATTCAGTCCTGAAGATTATGCACAAGCATTTATGCGATACATAAATTAAACGCGGCTTAATAGAGAGAGAGAGGAGAGACCAGTCTCATCACTCTCAAGTCTCAGGCCTCAGGCCTCAGCTAGTCTAAGTCAGCTACACAGTACACACAAAAGTGTCTTTAAATTTCATATCTTATGTCGGACGCCGGCTGCCGCCTATTTAATGCCTATTTATGTATGTCCCGCAATTTCGTTTACCCTGAAACGGTTTCAGCGAACTTTTTTTATGAAAAATAGGTTCAAATTCCCTCTGCCCTCTGGAGGCTCTGGTCCTGGATCAGGGTCTCTCGCGCTAAATTTACGAGTCGTATCACGTATTTATGTATAGGAACTTGATTTTCTCCTCGAGATCTAATAATCTAGAGTGTTCAGTTTCTCACCACCACCACAAGGTATCATTTGTCCCTTTTTTTAAAGTCCACTCACAATTCTTTGGGCATAGCCTACAGGTCATAGGACCGGTGGACAAACACATAATATCGTAAATTACATTTTTTTTCGCACCGGTGACAAAATCCGTCCAACAAAATCGAATTTTTTAATGAATTTTTGAAAATACGTCCGCACCGGCAACAAAATCCGGTCTCGACTTTTGAAAAGTGGATTTTTAACTCTGTTTTAGATCAACAAAATCCGTTTAACAAAATCCGAAACTATAAATATACTCTTCTCTGAGTGGCTTAAATTTCAAAATTTTGTCCATGTATTTTTGACACCTGCATATTTAAAAAAAATTAAGAAGTTTGTACGTAACGCCACCGATTGTTGAATATTGATGTCAAATATATGTCGAAAGTTGGAGTAACTGGAGCAATTGGGCGCCGGAACCGATTTTTGAAAAGTACCGCACCCGTTATAAATTCAAAATCTAGTTGACCAATAGACACACAGAATTCATTTTTCCCCACCGGATTTTTAAATCCGGATTTTTACCACCGGTGCGGTCGGCCTAAAACAACAATGTGGATTTTCCTCCAAAATCGCCGTCAACAGCAATTTAGGGCTTGCTAGTCTACGACTCACTCTCGTGGCCGTAAAATTTACATTATTGCATAATTGTCCGGTACTTGCGCAAACGGGCCTTTTAGTTGACCTTTTATTCATGTGCCCTATTTATATTTTGGGGAATGTGGATAACTTCAGGAAGTTCTGAACTTCTGCGGCCTCGTGTGTATACGAATATTGTCATAGAAACAAATGATATTGGGAAGTATATAATGCCTCGCACTGTCGGTTCAGTTCAGTAAGGGGCGGATTCCGATCTGTCCTGTGCGAGGAGTGGAGTACGAGCAGGGCCGCTGTCCGAGCGAATAAATTGAATCCATGCTCGGGGAAAAGTCCCCGGACGATAGCTAGAGAGTAGCGGGCCTTGATGGTCCTTTCATCACCGCCACGTGTGTGCTTATGCCTGCCAGTGATGCTCATACTACGGGCTAGGTACCCTTACAGGGCACGTCGGTTGTTTGTGGTGTCTTCGTCGAAGCAAAGTTATGCGGCCGTTGCCAATGTAACTGTTTTCAGTTTCAATTTTGCAATATCTTAACGGGGCTCACTCGCTCTGTACTCTTCTTTATCGTACGAACCCATACATCGTTATGAGAAATTATCGTTGACTTTGTTCAACCAAGTCACCCAGTGGCCTTATGTTCTTTTTTATCTTTTGTTCGTATGTTTATGTTCTGTTGTGTAGATTCACTGATGCATAACTCAACCAAGTCCAGACATTATTGGCTGACGGTACTTGAACCATCTTTCGGGGCTGAGAATCTCTACGTTAATGTCTATCGATTATGTCATGTTTTTGGTTACTGTGTTACTCCTGGTCGGTGTTACCGATTCGTTTTGTGCCGAGGCTAATTTTTATAGTATCTTCTACCGATGGAGAATAAAAATAAATCAACCAAGATCGTGGTTCAAACTTTAATCGACTTGTCAAGTCGTATTTCTTCCTAGCTCTTCTCAATGCAAAAGGGTGATTTGTAGAGACAATTAGGGCTTCGAAGACTATATTCTTGGTTCATTTTGTAGAGAAAGTTGGGGTTTCAATACCGATAGTGAGTTTTATCAATTCTTGAGGTGTAGTTGTTCCCAATAACGTTGTCCATGCAACTTGGTACACTTCTAAAGACACTCAAAAGTTAAGATTAATAGCAAACTATATATCAACTCTTCAGGCGTAGGTCTTTCTAATTGCGTTGTCGATGTAACAACGTACACTCTGTGGTGGCAAATAACGTATCAACTCTCGAGACCTAGTTCTTGATGCATCGACGTGTACTTTGTAGAGACACGCAGGGTTTCAAGATTGTGGTAGCAAACAATATATTAACTCTCGAGACGTGGTCCTTTCTAATTGAACACAACGAAGTGCACTTGGGTTTCATGATTGTGGTAGCAAACTTTATCAAATCTCGAGTCGTAGTTCGTTCTAGATATGTACTTCATGGAACGAGGCGCGCTTTGTAGACGCCATTGAGAATACTATGTATCGGTTGGTGACCTAAATATCCTTAAACAAGGTTTGCAATCTCAGATCGGAAAATAATGAACACTATCGGTTGTCAGGACTACACAACACAGCCCTAAAAGATGTACAAATCTGGACGTCGATAACGATGAATACCGTGCATGCATACTGAACGATGAATAAAATCAGTGCATGCAGAACTCAACGACAGGTTAGGTCGATTGATAGATGGATAGATAGATAGAATAGTCAAATACATACATACATACATACATACAAAAAAACTACACACACACATATATATATATATATATATATAATATACATGTATATATATCTATATATCTATATATATATAATATATATATATATATATACATGGGTATATATATATATTGGTGCATAAATACATACATACACACCTACATACATACATACATACATACCATTCATACATAAACACATACATACATACATACATACATACATACATACACACATATATACATATATACATATATATATATTTATCTATATATATATACATATATATATCATACATAAACACATGCATCCATACATACATACATACATACATACACACATATATACATATATACATATATATATATACATATATATATATATATATATATTTATATATATATGTATGTATATATGTATATATATACATATATATATATATATATGTATATATTCATATATATATATTCATATACACACACATATATATATATATATATATATATATATTATTATTACAAGCAGACATGGGCGAAGCTGTATTTTATTATATTTTCTGACGTATGCATGCACGTTTGTGAACACATACACATTTTATTAAGTGCACGTTCATGTACACGTACATAGTTCTATAAATCGTGAGGGCATGTGCATTTTCGCGAAGATATACAGATACACACATTATCTTTATGTTCGACTCGTTCCAACTTTTTCACAGATATATAGGAAAGCAACACGATGAGACACGATTATGTAGTGTGTATTACTCTTCTTGTGTCAAAAATCGACTCCGTTTTACATCTGACTTTTTTTTTGAGAATTGTACGTTTCTGAGACTTGACAGTATGGACGATTCTCGTGGCAATTGGCATCGTCCTCTCTCTCTAGTATTAGTAGGATGATGGCTTTTATTTGCTACTAGGGCATTGCTGAGTGTTTTTTATGTCCTACCACCTATCTAAACAGGTTTATTAGTTGGTTCCGTAGCTGAGATGTACCTCTGTCCCTATTTATATTGCACACACACCTCGCATAGTACACAATGGACGGGCTGGAGAAAGTAGATGAGATAACCGATGACGAAGTTGAAGCACTTGGTGGCAGTGGTAGTGAACTCAGTGACGACTCAAGCAGTGGTGATAGCATCGAGTCAGATCCGTCAGATGGGTCGCATTCGGATCACTCGACCGATGTACGTCACACGAATTTTGTCGAGCCATACGAGGGTGATGATAAAAGTGCGCTGTATGCACGTGATGGGAGTTATAGGCGTGTCCATACTGTTCATGCGAGCAAGGGGAGCAGCGTAGGCAAAGCTGATCAAGTTAAAGTATTTGATGTAGCTAACCATGAGGTCAAAAACGGCATATATAAGGTCGATAAGATTGAAGTTAGTAGTACACAAGGACAAGCATCATACATCAGTGGAGATGATTCCAGCGACGAAGATGCCCCTATACTACCACGCGATGGCAATTCTAAGAAACATTCAAAACGTCGTGGGGATCCTGTAGGTGGGTCTGAGTTACAGGTTAATATGTCTGAGTATTCTCGCGGAATCACCAAGAATAAGGTCAGGGAAAAAGCAATGAGGGGTGATGGTGATCGTGTAGCCTCAAGCACGAATAACTACGAAAAACACATACGAGATAACCCCTCAACCGAGAATACTTATGAGCACAGGGTCAAGGATGATGGCGGAAATGCAGACTACGAGAGCGACGGAGAGGAGGTACAGGAACGCAGGTATGGATGGTATCTCTATGTGCCCTCGGCAGCTGCTATAAAGCCCTACGCAAAACAATGAAAAGATTATCGGGTGGCGATCTCAATCCAAGTTTGCAGATTTTGTGACAGTCGCGTTCGCTATGTGCTTGTCGCTACATTAGAAAATTGAGATCTTCAGCAATGGACACAAATCTTTGCTGTAGTAGAGTATTCAACGATACACGGCAGTTCAACCGCCATTGTTCACGCACCAGCCAATGTTTTCAAGGAATTGGCTATTGTATCACAATCCGAGCAGCGCAGAATGCTTTGAGTGTGTTCAGTGTAAACATTATACATCTCATTATTCAGTATAGGCTAGTGGGATGGTCTGCGTGTGTGCGTCGCAAACTATTTGGGTTGTTCTAATTGTACCCATGTTGTATTTTCCAGCTGCAACTCCCGCCACTTCGCGCGTACCAATGTGGTTTTCTAGTTGTACATATGTATACCATTCGTGTGCGTGTAACATCTTGCTATGATTCGGTAGTGGATATATTACTTTTGAAAAGCTCCTTCTTTTGAACACAATGAGTGATGAACGCAGTAAAGATAGACCCTTCAACTGGTGAGATTTGTACTGGGAATTCTTACAACGTCGAAGTATGTCGTTTATGATTTGTCAAGTGACTTGTATTCTACATGATTTAAATTTATATGTTTTGATGTCTGCGGTTATAACTGAGGACGTTCAACTGATAAACATTAGATCACTCGGGACTTAGCACCCTGTGCATTTCGATTACAAAGTGTGTAGTTTGTAAGTTGCTTTTACCAACGTATTTGAAAGCGATTTCTAATAGGGGCGATTGGGTATACAGCGGATGCACCTTTTCGAAGCTATACCTTTTAAAAAAAGTATTTTACAAGTAAATCGGTTGCTAGCCCATACCCTGTACAGTTATCAGCCCATATCCTACCACGTGTGCGTGTAGGGTCTACACTTCAGCGAATCAGAATGGAATTGCTATAACTTACCCGCTGCAAAAGGTTCTAATGTGTACCTCGCACCCACTAGGTTTCCGGCGGAGAGGCGGAAGACTATTACACTGCTGGATGCGGCTGAAATGGTGTTGCGAGAGGCGGTAGGTGTATCTTTTTGGTATTTATATATGGTTTATACGCATCTCTCCCTCTGCAGAATATGAGAGAATACATCGTATTTCCGCCACTTTTGGCAAACATGTATGTATTTCGGTTTTCTTCCTTAAACTGTCGATGTACTCTGTAGTGGACAGATTATTACATATCCCACATCAGTCATGGCCTATTTTAATTCACAGTAAATTTGCTGTGTAGATTTATGAGGAGCACATCCCACTTAAGCGTCTACCATATGTTGCAGACGATTATATCTGGGGTTTTTCTTCGATTTAAAGTTCTCAAGACATTACGTATTGAATACTATAACTTCTACGCACCACCAAGCTTCAGGCTTCCATCTTTCATCAGGTGGAATTGCACGAATAAAAGAGACGTATCGCAAACATATCACGCCTTGCGTGCACAAGTCTTGTGCTGACCATCTTCTATCTCGAAACAGGGCTCCGAGGGCTTGCACCTCAAGGACATACAATCGAGGTGTGCTAAACGAGGTTTGATCGACGCATCCAAAAAGAAGAGTCTGGATGCATTGATATACAGAGAAACACAACGAGGCAGTCAGCGGTTCACGAAGATTGATGGCCAACCTGGGTGGTTTGCCCTTGCTAAGGATGAAGACAAGGTTTTTTACTCGCGCTAATGTGATCGTGGTTAGCATCGTACACTGTGACTGCCATGCTTGTTAAGGCTCATATGTCTCTGCGCTATCTTGTGAACTATTTCATACTAATTTTAGAAGATTGATACTCACCCGAACTTGTGATTTTATGTTCCCAACACAGATCGAAATGCTCAAACGAAAGGCAGCCCGGGCAGACAAGGTGCGATTGGAACGACACAGAAAAAAGGCATCAAGCGAGCGCAAGTTAAGGTAGGGTTTATGGTGTAGTTCGGGACAGTTTGGTATGGAGCGCTCCCAAAGAGTTCACTGTCCTAGGAAGAGTTCTATCGGAGAAGCAAGAGTCCAATGTTTTAACGTAAGGCACTATCTTCTCAAATTTCTCACAATACAGATATATGAAGAAAACTGTGCGTATGATGCTATTCACAAACACGGCCATGCACGAAGAAAGGGAAATATTGTTATCAAGTATAAAAGTATGTATGCAAATTCTTTCTTTTCATCATTTTTGTTTGTTCAAGTACGTCTCTGAAAGTTTATGGATTAAATTTGAGATTGCTCAAAACGATATTTTAAAATGATTGCAATTTTACAGGCCTTATCCCGAAATAAGCGACAGTTGGTGCACAAGCTCAAGCAAAAAGGAGAGCCCATCCCTAGTTTCATCCACGAGAGCTCTTCATCGGAGGTGTGTATATTGAGAGTACCGCCTTATATTTTTACAAAATAATGGTGCCGCTGTTGCCTTGTTTGTGTACGGCATCCTTAAAGCAACTCGCTAACATCACCAATATAAACCATTAGGTACGCCGCATGCCGAAGCCCTTCAACGTGACTTGTTAATACTAAAATCAATATGTTCTCGTAGTGTATCACTGATATTTTTCCCATTTCGTTCCCTGTCCCGTTCAGGACATAGAAAAGGGAGATTTATTGCACGTGAGTTCACGACCGCAGAATGAAAATCAACAAGCACCGGCCAGTTTTTTGGTACCACACGCGTTCATGGCACCGAGACATCACTCAGTCCCACAGCCAGCCATGAGAAAGAGACGATCCCCAGAAACTTCGACGAAGTATGCCGAAGTGTTGGTGGATACGCAGGGACTGGTATGGGGGCCCTCGCATCCTAGTGATGGGATATTAATCATGTGTCGATGCGAAACAGACCCTGTGTTAAAAGTGCCGTCATTTGTATCTGTTTTATTGCCTACGATTCGATTGGCCATTAGTAGGCGCCTATGATGAAAAACTCTTAAGCGTTATTGTTCATGTTATAGCCGCCTTAGGCGCTGGCCAGCTACAGGGACGCTAGGATACGCACAGAAAATGCAGTGACTGGATCTCTTGTACAAATATCTTTTGAATTATTTAATGTTGATAGTTACTGAACTCGCCCCGTAAAATGGATTAGATTATGCGGCGGGTTTTTATTGACGTGAAATCTAATTCAACTTCTTGTATTTATCGTCCACAGCCAACAGTCCCTGTCAAAGCAGGCCCTGTGACGGTGATCAATTTTGGTACCGTAGAGTGGGAACGAGAAGGCTTTCATTCTGAAAGGTACGTCAAAGTGGTGTCAATCAAATTACGCATAGCGATGAGTAATATATAAAATATTCATCTGGGGTTAGCACTGATCGCTACACATATGGGGCAGTGTTTGAAACCAGTTTACTGTCTTGATCCCACGTATTTCTGAGCTGGAATACATAACTCCTGTGTATGCTGAGCGATGACGAGTCGTCGATTTGTCAATATGGCTACATGGAAAAATTGTAATTCTTGCTCACATAAAGATCGTTTACATTTTCTGTATGTATTGCATTGTGAACTCATTTGATAGCCTACCGGACTCTGTCAACCGCCTTCACAGATACATTTGGCCGATTGGATTCACCTCCGAACGAATGGGTAACAGCTACCTGACCGAGGAGCGCGTACTGTACACATGCAAAATACTAGATGGCGGCGAAGGACCATTAGTGAGTTTCTGATGTCGAGGTGTCGTTCGTATGATTTGAATGCTCCGTGACAATTGTACTTGGAATATGGTGTTTTAGCCACACTGATTGATCAATTTGTGTTCTTATTCCAAAAAGAAATGTGTTCGTATGGTTTAAATACATTTCCCTGTTAAATTGTCGAGGTTTTATGAGATCGAACTGACTCCTTTCAGGCACAGACTTCTCATCTGCAAGTGTGTTAAAACTGAGGTATCCACTGATTGCTAGCGTGCCGTATGTTTCGTTAGTTGTTATTAAGCACGAGTCTGCATGCAAACAATGCTTGTTTCAATTAAAATAAAATCGCCCGACTACTCAGTCTATTCCTTCATTATTTCAGTTCGAAATCCGGGCAGCAGACGATCCCGAAAGTCCTATTGTCGCCACGTCTCCGACGTCGTCGATTGTTACGCTGCTGATTAAAATTAAAACGGTATGCTTGCACACTGTAACCTTTTACGAGTAGTGTTTAATTGAACGATCATATAGTTTTTGTGTGTTATTTGCATGTGTTCGCTTATGGTATTGTGAATAGATCTGTACCTCATGTGTGTCCACAATGTTCTATTTTCTAGAAATACTTTGCGCGGCGATAGTAGAACCCTTGCAATACAAATACAATCGCACACTGTATTTGCGTGCGCTGGTGTGCAAATCAAGTTGTTGCAATCGCAACTTAATAACAGCCAGCAAACCCTCAGGGATATATGCGTCATCTCCACGGCACAGTGATCGATGCAATTATCTGCAGTAAGTGACTCCAATAGCCCAGCGATATTTTTTGTACATTGCTAAAGAGTGTTCTGCATAATGTCAATGGCGATTGAGGTAACTCGCGTGACACTCCACCTCCTCTCTGGCACATGAACTGTGTGCAAGCCTCGCCATCCTTTATTTATGACCAAAGCCAATTTTCTTATTCTGCCGTAGGCTCGGACAGGCAACGCAAATGTCAAGATTGCGGCCTCGGGCCCTGCCTTTTTTGGGTTATCGCAGCCGTACGTGATGAAAGCTTTCCTTCTCCTACCAAATGCGGAAAAATTGAAGCAGTACAATCCCGATTATTTGGATGAAGTGCGAAGCGAGAGAAAAGCAAATAAGGATACATCAACGGGCGTTGTGTCGGGTAAGGTTTTGTTTTCTATGATACCAGCTTCGCTCAAGTGATTCTATTGTGTGCATTGTTGTTGCCTAGACAAGATGATCCTCTCAAAAAGATTTGTCATGGACCTAGCTTGCTCGTTAATTCACGGAAAAAATATAGACGAGTGATTGGTTGTGTCATTCGGTCGTAGCTGTATGTACAGAATAGGCATCGCTTGTGTTATATTGAAGTGTAAGCCTTACACACCTTTGCATATACCTGCGTTTGACTCCAAATTTTCAGCAGAGTGAATGTCCAGCAAAAAAAGGGCAGGCAAGTATACGCCTCACGAACCCTGGATCTACTTATCTTGCCGCCACTGGTATGCCAGTCGTGGTCTAACCAATTTCCTAATTCGTAAAACTGTTTCTTCCTCCCACAGCCAGCGCGCCCCCGCGCAAGAGGAGGAGTAGAGCATCTAACGCGCCCAGCAAAACACATGCTGCTATCGACAACCACCACATACAAGCGCACGCACACGCGCACATATCCATGCGGAGTGCGACTTCAGATTTAGCTGGAAGGGGAGCTAGTAGCAATACTCGTGTAAAATTAAGTACAGACTCGGGTCCAAAGCTGGAAGCTTACTCCAAAACTGTTACCTCACGGGCGCATAACGCACCGGCAGAACCACTGAAGCTCACGTTAATGCAAAGAATGCTGCAAAGGCCGACGTCGAATAAAAAACCGAGTGGCTTCTCGTAGCCATATTACAATTCACTTTAATGTATGTTCTTGTAACTCCCTGGCCGCAATTACACCCAGACATGCTTGAATATAACTGCGCCCTGTAGTGCGCATTACAACTCCTAGCTAGTAATCACATGGTTCGCAGATTCGCATTGTGAACTGATTCCTTACCGATATGAAACACACTTTTATGCTTCTGATTAATATCTTGAACATATTTTTGTTTGGCACAAGGGTTCGTAAATCTGTTCGCCAATGCTTCTTGTAGTTTGCCCGTTATATCGTGAATTGGGCTTGGCAGTTAGTACTTGATCGAGAGAAACTAGACTGCCATGTAATTGTAAACATTGAGTAATGTAAAAGCTCGAAAATTTAATCATTTGATGTCTACTGATGCCAAACAGTGCTGCCGCTTCATGTGCGATTTGGTTATTCGTGCACGCATCTGAATATAATATGATATAAAACGCAGAGTAACTCTGCATACCTAGTGTTATGCTGTTGAGGTGGTCTACATGGCAGAGTACAGTCCTGCCCAAATATGCCCGCAGCCTAGAAGTTCTATTAATCTAAACACGCCCTAGAACGCCGAGAACAGACGAAATCAGATTCGTGATCCAATCGAATACCTTGGTCCGGCTTGCTGGTATATATGCTTGATTGTAGCAGCAAGCAGGCCATAGATGGGAAAGCCTCCAGATCTGCGTGCACACAGTTGCAACCGCTATACCTGTAGTCACAAACACAATAGCTTGCACAACCTGAAGTGAAGCATTTGAGTGATGTCACAATTCTGTCGTGATCTAGCCAGGCAAATATGTGCGGAAACGTACTTATGTCACCTCCTTCAAAGATTTACAACGTAATCGAATCCGTCCGTCTAAAAATTTAGGCCCATAGTATTTTACGCCTCACCTGCGTATAGTCTGATATTTTTGAACATCGATACCTGGTCATCCTTAGGTGCATATTCCTGGGAGCTTCCACCGAAGAATGTGGAGAAAAAAAACCCATTGATGCCAACTTTGTCCGACGTGCGATACACCAGCTCCTGATTCATCACCAGATTATTATTGTGGTACAGTTTGAAAAAGCCATCATTCGACCCTACTGTATTCAAACGAATATATTGCTTGACAGTATTCCACTTTCCCTTTGAAAAAGTGAACGCTCCTCTGTCCAGCGAACAGTGTGCGACATCTTTACAGCCACTAACCATCTCGGGATATGCGCATTGCGCACACAATTCTTCCGTCTGATAGTCCATAGGTATGTAGAGGTATGCTTCTCCTTCTCCATCCTCTCGCCACATCAGACGCGTGGAGAAACAATTTGAGCCGTCTGCGTTCGTGCCTCCACTGCACTCGAGCTCTGGTCCGCCGTGCATGCCTGAAAATTAAAGAAATTTAAAATTCGTGAGAATGAAGGCAGTTTGATTTATCAGCATACCGATTAACGAATGGTAATGACCCTGTGTAACATCATCTCGACTGCTCCAATATGAGGCAGAAGAGCGGAAATTCAATAAGCTTTCTTAATATACAATCGGATAAAAACATCGTCAGAAGAGTCCAAAAATATCACGAAGACAATTACAAAAATATAAAAACAACGGCAATCGCCGTTCAGTCTTGAACAAATCGGAAAACGGTCACACACTCAAACTATACATCTCAAGAAGCAAACAACTACTTACCAGGAAGTTTTCCACCCATCCTGTTCGTCGAAGCGTTGATACGGGTGACAAAAAAAGAGAGGAAGAAATGACATTATGTGAATCAGGTGCAACCAGATATCATTCCTTCGTGAGACCAGAGGAAGACTGCTTTGTGGTGCAAATTATACACAGCCAAGACGTGATGCATTCGATAAGTATTCTGATTCAATAAAATGCACTATACTAAAGAAATTAGTGATCTGATACTGACGAATACAGGGAATTTGCCATGTGACTGTGTGTACGTAGAATAACCCTAACGAGATCAAATAGGAATAAACGACCAATCAAAAACAATCGCTATCCGTATAGGCATATACTAATTGAATGCTTTGTTCTTAAAAACAACAGAAAACATATCTAAAAATTGGAGATCTCTATGCTGTACCTTTCAATATACAAGTATGTGATACCTTCCTATCATTGAACCACATATAATCACTCAAACTTCCAAAAAATATACTGTCCAGAATTTGTATACATGCATGTGTATAAACAGGTATATGATTATTATGTGAGAATGCATACATAATTGTTGTAATTACTACTATGTGTATACGCATATACATCACAATACATATATAATTATCTTCCGTAGGTTATAATCAATATGTTTATGTACTATAAATACAATACTCAAAAGATGTCTATATATATATATATACATATATATATATATATATATATATATATATATATATATATATATATATATATATATATATATATATATATATATATATATATATATATATATATATATATATATATATATATATATATGTATACAGAGAGATATAAATCGATATATATATATATATATATATATATATATATATATATATATATATATATATATATATATATATATATATATATATATATATATATATATATATATATATATATATATATATATATATATTATATATATATATATATATATATATATATATATACATATATATATATATATATATGTATAT
>NW_014040205.1:15000-53997 GCF_001186125.1 Sphaeroforma arctica JP610 | reverse complement strand
ATGCACATATACAATCATCGACATATACGTACTGACTACTTGTATATAAACACACGTATGAAGATTTGTATCCATATATACATACTTATATGTATAAATATATCAATATACATATATACATATATACATATATTACATATATACATACATTCATATATATATATATATACATGCAATAATAAACATATATACAAATACACATAAAGTATAAATATATCCATATACATTTGTACATATATACAAATATAAATGTATATGTATATATGTATATATGTATATATAGTTATATTTTTACTATATATATATATATATATTCGTGTGAGTGTTTGTGTGTATATGTGTGTGATGTATATAAATGTATATATATATATATATATATGTGTGTGTGTGTGTGTGTGTGTGTGTGTGTGTGTGTTTGTGTGTGTGTTGTGTATGTGTGTGTTTGTATATATATATATATATATATATATGTGTGTGTGTGTGTGTGTGTGTGTGTGTGTGTGTGTGTGTGTGTGTGTGTATGGTAGATAAATATATATATATATATGTGTGTGTGTGTGTGTGTAGTAGTGTGTGTGTGTGTGTGTGTGTGTGTGTGTGTGTGTGTTGTATATGAGGTTTTGTATTTGTGTGTGTGTGTGGAAAAATATGTTTGTGTGTGTACACGTTGTTTGTGTGTGCTCACGTATACGCGTATATAGATATATAGTATATGGGGATGATAGACAACATAGCGTCATACCATTGCTACTAGAGAATACATACACGTGAAGATACGCATATACGACAATATTGTGTGTTCATATAATAATAGGTTACAAATATATTCACACAGCACGAAGGTCGAAGGATGTAAAACATACTTGAAATCAAAATCTTCGGGGAAGTATACTGAGTATTCGAGAGTTGCCTCTCTCAATCCGTCCAAGTTCTGTAGTGTATTAGAATAAAATTGACCACCAGTATTCGGCGCATCTGTCCCATACACTCCACCGGCAAACTTGATACTCATAACTCGGTTACTAGGATTAGTGGGATCTTCACTCACTACAGAATCGTTTGGTTTCTCTGATTGGCAATCTTTAGCGTCACGGAACATGCCGAAACAGCCAGTGAAAGGGGCCCCGTAGTCCACCAATACATCAGGTTCATCCCCGACGTTATATTTATTGTAGTTAACATCTAGCACTAACGGGGATGAGGTAGTATCAGTCCTGCTGGTGGGGTTCTCTTTGAAGAACAAGTTGTGCACAGCCATCTGTAAATCTTGAATCATGAGGTCGAACCGATTGTAAGAAATAACTTCGCTGTTGGGACTTGTTTGAGTGGTGATAGGACTGCACATACCCCCGTTAATGGCAAGAGTCAGTGCAGCCACTAGTATGGAAAAGTGATTGACTTTCATTTCTCTCAGGTATTCTCTGGTAGCTATGGGATTGTTACAATGCAAAGAGGCTTAAAAAGTTGTGTTATGAAGATTTGAGATCAAGTTTTATGCACATGATGCCAGTAGACAAATCTCTCTCAGTAATTAGTAGGCTACTTGCTTATAGCAAACAGAGAGCAATTGCCATAAGTTTAAAAAAAAACCCCCAAACATGAGCCGAGTGAGTCAGTGAGTCGGAGTCTATCTAAATACGACACTTGCATAGCCCTCTAGAATATTCACGAAGAAGGCTATTCATACACAGGAAACATGTGCCCTAAAAATGTGACTACATTTTGTATATATTTATTTTAAATTTATTAGACACATTTTGAAGTTGAAGGGGAAAAAAGTGTTGTAAATATTCAAGCACAAGTCAGAGAGTAGAGAGCCTAGCCGATCCATTTCGTATATTATTTACCGGCCCTGCCGGTCCGGCTGCCGCCCTCTCGCCCAGGCCTCAGGCCCGGGGCCCTGGGGCCTGGGCCCTACCGCCCTACTCTACTAGAGTAGCCCAGGCCCTGTCCCTGAGAGGGCCCAGTGAGTTATCCCAAATTCCCCATGTTTCAATTTAGAAGTGTTTAATTTTTAGAAGGCTATGTTTTTTAATGTTTTTTAAGAAGGCAATTTTTTTTTAACAAATAGTCCCCACTCGGACGCATTTTATATACACACATGGCCGTATTTTAAAAATTATATGTATTTATGATACTTTACTATTGTTTGTTTTTCTGATCGGAGTCTGGAGAGCGTCGACAACTCGATTCTCTCGCGGGGCTGTATGGACTTCTGTAGAATCGTAGATCCATAAAGCGGTATTTTATCACATACTCCTCAGTCCTCGACTCCTCATTCCTGAATCCTGAGTCCTGAGAGTCCTGACTCAGGTCCTGAGAGTCCTGACTTCTGACTTCTGAGTTCAGAGTCCTCAGTCCTCAGTCCTCAGAGGGCTCAGACCTCAGGGCTCAGACCTCAGGGCTCAGACCTCAGGGCTCAGACCTCAGGGCTCAGACCTCAGGGCTCAGAAACCCAGTGACTCAGTCCTCAGTGAAAGTCTGAAAGTCTTTTGCAATTTGCAGGCTGAGGGCCTGAGGCAGGAGTTGGATTCCGATGGCATTCGTCAATTCGAATTACCAAATATGGTCTATCTAAAATTCTAAATATATATTCTATAAGAGTTTTGCTGAAGAGAAAATTACCAGGAGCAAAACAAAAGGGCAAAGTCTGAACTTCTGAAGTCTGAGCGAATGAGTGACTGAGAGTGAGGAACTGAGGATCCCCTAAATTTGAGGTTTGCGGCCCTGAGCCCTGAGCCCTGAGCCCTGAGCACTGAGCCCTGAGCCCTGAGCCCTGAGCCCTGAGCCCTGAGCCCTGAGCCCTGAGTCCTGAGCCCTGAGCCCTGAGCCCTGAGTCCTGAGCCCTGAGCCCTGAACCCCAACCCCTATCCCCTATCCCCTAACCGCCCCCGATCCCGACCCCTATGTTGAGTTAAATGTCGTTATCTCACTATGAGTATGTAGTGTACCAGAACCAGAGACTTCAACCCTAAATAACTCCTCACTCTCAGTCTCTCAGGACACGGAGAGTCGGGGCCTGGGGTCGGCACTCGGCACTCGGCAGAGTGCTTAGTGTCGCCATATTTATATATATAATAACAATAAGATTTATTTGAATTTACAGCAGTATTTTATTCATAGCCCTCTAATAAAAATTAAAAATAACAATAAAATTGGTTTATTTGTTTGTACATACAGGATAATTTTTGTTTTTGTTTTTTAAAAAATTAAAAAATACATAGTGGTATATGTTTTAAAAATATGTATGTATTTATTTACCTATATATTTTGGTTCTTTTTTTTAAATTTGTTTTAAAACAACACTTGCTTCTTGTCACATGAAGGCATGAACTCACGATGTGGCCCAACCACCCAATGTGGGCCTTTGCATTCGGCCCTCCGGAAGTTCGGGCTTCGCAGCTTCACACAAATTCATCAAATTCACCCCTTGGCCGCTGCCGGCTTGTTGGCCGCTAAATAAATACACTTGCTATTTATTTATGTACAGCATTCTTCGCCAGTCGCGATGCGCGAGTAATTTAGTTATTTTTTATTTACTCCCTTCTTGTACTTTGTTTTCGCTTTTTTCATAGTAGGAAACACTTTTTGTGTAATTTTCAAAAGAGGCTATTTACATATGCCTGTTTTTTTGTTTTTTTTTACAAATTTTACTATTAATAAAAACATCAAGATCCCTCGAAATTCTCAAAGTTCGGTCCCTAATTCTTTATGTCAAAATTAAAAAATCTGCCTAAATAAATGATTTTTCCCCGCAGGAGGGGTATAACTTTGTAAGTGCCGTGGTGGGCGTAAAATGTGACGAAAAAAATGTCGTCAATTCCGTACACCACATACAGAAGGACTCTGAAGATCCCCGCTATGAGTTCACTTCGGTGGTGTCTCATGTTAAACTAAAATGGAAAATACACAGAAGATTAGCATGGCTCCTGCACAAGGATGACACGCAAAGATGCGAAGCGACACAATTTTTCCTACGTATGATCGCCCAAAGCAATACTGAAATGCTTAAACATATTGTGTACCAACGACGATCTCCACGCCAACCCTGCATACCGGGTGCCGATGACACAGGCGCCACGCTCACTGGCTACTTTGAGGACCTATGCAACTCCATAAACCCGAACGTGGTTTTACCGGATACCGAACCCTCGCCAGATGTAACTCCCGCCATACGCCCCGATGATGTAATGAAGGCTATACTACGCTATCCCAATAAGGGGTCTGGCCTTGACAGTGTCTACACCCTCCTCCTGAAGGCCGCAGTGAAGCGCTCCACCGAACGCAGAACAATATCAGGATGCTCTTGTGATATCAATAGTCTATAACTGATTAAACTCTTTGCCGAAGTATTCACTGAGCTACTGAAGGCGGGTATCTTATCTGTAGCCCTGAGCTGCACTCTCCTGAATGAGTACCCGAAAACATCCCGATGTAGATATCACCTCCCCCGTCGACTTTCGCCCTATGGCGCTAACGCAAATGGTCAGACGCGCTTTTGAGAAGTACAGCTTCTTCAAGTTGATTACGTGCCAACCTGGCTCTGCTATCCATGCTACCCAAGCTGGCTTTAAATCACGATACTCCTGTCATGCCCAAGCACTCGACGCCATGAAATCTGAGACACAGTAGGAAGATGAGTAGAACGAGGTTTGTCTGAACATTATAAAGGCATATGAGAAGGTTGCTCTCCTGCTCCTGTGGGCACTCCCCCACCTTGGATTGCCCAAAAATTGGATCAACTGCCTCTGTGCGCTATTTGAGAGGGTATCTACCCGAGTCTGAGACATTGCCTATATATAATCCTCTCAGTACTGTTTTCGCCGAAGGGATTTTATTTAGTTTCGTTGTCGCTCTATTAGAAACTATGGAATGTTTCGTTGGAGCGAATCCGAGAGACTCATAAAATCCTATCTTTAGAAAAAAAGAATAGAAGAAGAAAAAAGAAAAGTACTCTTGATGTCCATAGTTATTGCATTAATCAATAACTTGCCACTTATTAAGAATTACCGGCTTAGCCTACATCAGACTGGCACATCTGGTTGGCTGAACGGAGGATAAGCTAGGTAACGTTAATAGTCCCTAGAAACCTATATTCGGTTGAGCCATCTCGCTACCGAAGTATTCAGATATAAATAGATTTGGAAAGTAAATATAATTAATAGAACTAGACCAAATCTTATGTTTGATATTTTACCGGGGCCTTATAACGGCCTTGTCCAAATATCTGATATGTAAAATGGAAAAGGTATTAATTACTAAAACCGTTAAAACCATTTAGGAAACTTAAGTTCCTTGTTCTATTAAGAGTACGTTTATAGTTTACGTACTTCTTAAGAGTCCGTTTATAACATAGAGTCTAATGTGGAGGCCCGGCTATTACACAATCGTTGGCCTCCATATTTTTATTATCTACATAGAATCCTTGGCTGTCATACAATACAATACTAGCTTAACAATGTTGGCCCAAGCTTCTCCGCTCTTATTTATTTGTCGACGACACACCGATTCAAGCTTCACAACCGGTTTTGCTCCAGCCCTTCTTAGACGACATTGATGCTTGAGGACGTAAATCTGGCCTCGAACAGGGTGTCATTGTCAAACCTCGAGTACGATCTACCAACTTGCGACACGCGACGTCAACATTCCATATAAATGATGAGCTTGTTACGCCGACGTTTGCAGATGCCCCTTGGAATACACAGTATCTTCCCTGAAGATGGCACCCACACATAACAAGCCTAAACTCTCTAAATACATGAGTTTCCCACTCTCCCTCCTGTTTTAGCGCTATAACTCAGTACTCATCCAAGCAGCAGCCATCATCACGGGCATTAAATAGTTTAGGTTTCCCAAACAAAACCCGTATCCACACCTGTCTCTAACACATCAACAGATGTTCCCCATATACCCCAGCCAATCACGCTATTAAAGTACTACTGCTATTTAATTTCGGTCCAAGCCAAGTTATCTGTTGACCGTCCCGCCTGCGATACTTTTAATCCAGGTCAACCAGCACATACCGGGTAAATCCATCGTCCGAACTATGACGAATATTCTGGTTCTATTCGATATTTCGTACTCTGTGCTAATCCATTCCACGGCACTACACGGTGAAGACCCGATTCGACCCACAGAGATAGATACGCTACTTAGTATGCCAGAAAGCAAATATATGGCAGGAGGGCGCACTCGATGGTGTCAGTTTCTTGTCAGCACCGGCCTGAATTGCAGACCCAGCACATAATCTCTATCGTCGACTCACTTGGCCCAAACTTCAAACAGTTACGGACCAATTCTTCCCAACTATCTTCCCCGAGCCACTACAACGGCTATGAGAGCCATTCTTTCTGGGGCCGCCCAATGAAACGCAAATATGAGTACGATCATACACCTGAGAATATTCTAACAGGATGTGTCTAGAAGGAAGAACTTCATCCAGATAGAACATTTTCAAGCTATGCTCAGGCAAAGTTGTTTTGCAATTCTCTTGCTGCCAAGATGGGAGTGGTGCTATGTAGCGGCGCAGACTTGAAGCGAGGAAACAAGGTACTGAGTTGCGATAGAAGCAGTACAAACGCAAAATTAGCGAGGCGCCAAGAGGTGAGGAGAAGGTTAGTAGAGCAGGAAACTAACCGAGCTCCAGTTCACCGCACTAGGCTGTATGTATTCCATAAAATGTGGTTGCAAATTAAAAGTAGGTAAGCTAGTTGTGCCTAGCGTTATCGCGCACCGCTGTTATGCCGAGCATTTTCGCGCAAGCGAACACAACACAGACGTTGAGGGAAATAACAGTAGTGATGGCAGTGATGGCGGTGACAGTGATGAGGCTGGAGATAACATACCTGGAACGCGGTCTGCCAAAATTGGTACCCAATACGACATTCTGGGACCGCCCAATAAAACGCAAACGTGAGTACAATCATATACCTGAGAACATTCTACAAGGATGTATCTGGGAGGAAGTTGTTTTGCGATACTCTTGCTGCCAAAAATGGGAGTGGTGCTATGTAGCGGCGCAGACTTGAAGCGAGGGAAAAGTATATTGGGTTGCAATTGAAGCGCTACTACCGCAAAATTAGCGAGGCGCCAAGAAGTGAGGAGAAGAAAAGTATAGCCGGAAACTAACCGAGTTCATGTTCACCGCACTAGACATTCCATAAAATGTGGTTGCAAATTCAAGGTAAGTAAGCTAGTTATACCTAGCATTATCGCGCACCGCTGTTATGCCTAGCATTATTGTGCATCGCTGTTATACCTAGCATTATCGCGCACCGCTGTTATGTCTAGCATTTTTGCGCACCGCTGTTATGCCTAGTATTGTCGAGAACCGCTGCCATGACCAATTTAATATTGTTTTATTCATTCAGCTTAACTTTGTGCATACGGACGCAACGCCAGGTTTTGAGAAAACTTCATTTAGGGTTGGTTATAAATATGACAGTTGGGTCGCTCCAAGCGCCCATCGTTTAATACTGTCAGGACCAAACAAACAATCCAGCAGTCAGCAAATTGATAACAAAATACAGTTCGGTACTAGAACTATCAGGTGTCAAAACATATATACGACACCTATGAAAGGAATTCAGAGACTCTCGCCCTAAGCGGTAGAGTTAAATAAGAACCCTCAGTGGAGGGGAAATAAAGCTCACTTCCTCCGTAACTCAATTGTCTAACAGGTCATGGGCCTCGATTAGACACGATAGTAAGTCAATACACATCCAACCACACCACGCTACACACTACGCCACACACACCCTAAACTCACAGCTACACATTACGCACACAATTTCTTATATCTGCAAATTCCCTTACATCCTAACAGTCGCCATCACAACTTACACGTAAGTACCACAAACTCACACGCAAGTGATTTCACCTATACGAATCACTATGGACAGCCCAAAAATGGTCAAATGGCCAACACGCTTTGATAATCTAGATGCCGCATTAGCATTCGCACGAGAATACTGGCCTCAATGCTCCGTATACAGCAATCTTGAATCTGCCAATACACACTTAATCGCCATTCGCAAACTCATCCAGGTACTTCCCATCAGCCGACAAGAAGTCTGCGCTTCCACAGCTACGGCACTAGCCCACCTGATATTTGCCAAGAGTGACCTATACCACGTAAGCAAACGCAATCAAGAACTACAAGCTGAGGTCGACCGTTTCAAACGGCATAATGTCGAACTTGGAGATGATCACAAACTACTCATCGCTAAATACGACACGCTCAAATCAGAACACCCATAAATCTCCGAGCGCCTCACGAAACCACAGTCCCGCTTATACGAGCAAACGGAACAGTCCACCGACAATCTCAGTGTTTTTCAAGCCGAGCTTGATTCCGTACGCATCGAGCTTCAAGAAAAACTTGTTGTCATCGACTAATTCGAACACGCAACAAAGCCAAAACCAGCCTCTTATGCAGACAAATATGGCATCACTGCCGACGATCCCGGTATCCCACTTTCTGAGTGCCCCAAGTACAAGGACGTGTACAAGCAAACAAAACTAGAGAACTGGGAAAACTTCGGATCTTGGATTATGGGCATCAAAGTGGAACTTGCACATTATTGTGTTTTGCATCGCCTACATCCCGATTGTGACGAACTCTGCGGTACAGACACGCTCGCTGATGCAAGATGTCGCCGTAGTATGATTGTTTCTATCCAGGAAGAGCTGATCAATACAGTATACAAAACCACTACTCGAAATCACCCTCTGACTTCTTCAACTACATCTGTATTACAAGCAACACTGGTACCCATGGGCGCTTCTGGGACGGTATGAAGCGTCTCGTCAACTTCAAGGCATCGGGTACTACAGAGAAGACAATGCAGACCTTGAAGGAAATTCGTCAGGGACTTCTCGATGTCGGTGAGGTAATTCCAGATAAACACATCATCTGCGCATTACTCTATAGTCTAGGCAACGACTATCAACTACTCCGATCCAACATCTTCGATCTAGACACTGACAAATTAGACATCAATGAGGTATATCGCATGACTCTCAAGTTCGAAGGCGATCATCAGATCCCGGCACGCAATACAACAATAGAAATCAACGCTATCACCACACAGCCGGACACGAAAGACGTGAAAGATAAGCGCCAACCTCGCGAGATCACATGTTCCTTGTGCAAAGAAGCAGGTCGTAGTTTTTACGGTTGACGAAAATCTATCTGTCGACGATGCGGATCGAAGGATCGCATCGGGAAAAAATGTCCCGTCGACCGTTCGACTCTCACATGTAGCAAGTGCGACAACAAACCTGGCCATAACGACGAGGCATGCATCAAGAACAACTAAAGGGGCGGGGCACTGTCCACAAATACTCAAACTGTACATAGTTCGAAAGTTCTACACCCTACTCCCCCACACACCTGAGTGCCACTATAAACTAAATATACTCAATGCTACTTTGCTAGGGCTGTGCCCGCATAAACGTTACCTCTTACTGCCTCACTTATCGACTCTGGAGCAATGGTTCATATACGCTCTAATACAGATGGTGTCAAAGGTTTACACACTGGTCACTTTATTGTGGAGTTTCGTAATAAGAGTCAACTTATACTTATTCAACGTGGTGTACTCCCTGGCCTAGGAACAGTACATATTATGCCAACCGCAACACAGAATATATTATCCGTACAATTACTACAACGGCATAACTATGGGATATATCTCCCACCGGAACCCAATCAATCCGTTCCAACGGAGTGTCACCTACTCCAGAACGATGAACTATTACATCGCATTCCAAATCACAATGGACAATATACAGTGGCTAACTTCACAGCCAAATCCTTCGAGAATTGGCATGATAGACTAGGACATCGCTGCGACCCACGTAACACTCTAACGACGAGCAATATTACACCTACCACACCAGCCAAGCCTTCACACGATGACTGGAAGTTAAACCCAACTCTAGTCAAGACGCACGTCACTGATGTCTTCGACGAAATAGGCATCGACCTCTTTGCTTAGAAACATAAGGCACAAGTTCCTGTCTACCGCAGTTTAGAGCCAGATGCACCACTGCACGACGCATTCAAACAGTCATGGCGACAGCCAAACACACGTCTCTTCGGCAATATACCTTTTCGTATCCAAACATGGAGAGAAGCACTTCTCAAGCTTGAGAGGGAGGATGGGCTTATCACTATGGTTTTTCCGCTTCAACCCAACACGCGCAACTACAACCAACCGAAACTCCAGTTACACTCCCATGTGGAACTCATCGAAACCACAGCCAACACGTTCTTACAGAATGGTACTGAGATTACCGGACCACCTAAGTGGCGGTATGTCTGCGTTGCTCGCGCAGGTAGCACTAAGCACGTGGTTCCACCAATAACAGCACTATTAGACGCCGAAGCAAAATGCATACTTCGTCCACGCGCGCTTACATTCTGCAACCCTTGCTTCGTGGGGAAATGCGATGATGTCCAGTCTCACGCACAACCAAAGACGAGAGCACGCTACCACCCGTCGGTACAGTTTTCCACGTTGACCTCCACGCGGGTTTGCCAACGTCCCCAACAGGCTACACATGCAATATTAAATATGTCGATGCCAATAACGGACAACCTTTTGTATACCCACTCAGACATAAAGACGATGCCACTGCAACATTGGACGATGCGACGACGACCAGTCTCACGCACAACCAAAGACGAGAGCACGCTACCACCCGTCGGTACAGTTTTCCACGTTGACCTCCACGCGGGTTTGCCAACGTCCCACCCGTCGGTACAGTTTTCCACGTTGACCTCCACGCGGGTTTGCCAACGTCCCCAACAGGCTACACATGCAATATTAAATATGTCGATGCCAATAACGGACAACCATTTGTATACCCACTCAGACATAAAGACGATGCCACTGCAACATTGGACGTCTTCTACACAGACATAGGAAAAGACTACCTTGCGAACCTTAGGGAACTCAAATGTGATCGCGGTGGGGAGTTTGTCTCCAAAGAATTCAGGTCAACACATTACAGCATATCAAGGTGAAAAATATCCCTACTAATACACCTCAATTACATGGCCTAGTCGAGCGGACCAACGAGTCCATTCACGACCTTATGCTGTCAATAATGAAGCAGGTAGGTTTGCCGGATCGCATGTGGGTCGAGGCACTCCAGCATGCCACACTTGAATCATCAGTGCACCTGAATAAGCATAATAAGGACAATAAGTTCTCTTGGGAAGTGTTCTATGGCAGCAAACCGACCGAACGTATCAAACACATGCACGTTTTGGTTGCCAGGTGGCATTCATTAATCAGTCACGTGAGGACAAGATGGACGACAAAGCGAACATAGGTATATACTTCGGCCATGATCGGCAATCCAAGTACTACGATGAGTGCAAAATCTATAACGTGAAAACGGGTAAGATATGCCACTCCCACGATGTTAAATTTGATTATCGTGCGTTTCCTACGTGGACAATGATCGGTATGACGCCAGTCCTACACTTTGCAAAAGACAACAAGGACATTCCCACAATACGTGAACTTACATTCGCACTACACCTCGACGACGCACTGTCAGCTCCCGAGATGCCTACTACCGTGAATGCCAGTACCCAAACTGAAACCAACACAGCGAACACCTCGACTACAGCTACAGAATCATACCAAACCAATACCCATGATAGACCACCAACAAGTCCTATCACCAACGTACTCCTCTCTACTCCTGCATTACTTCCGACACCATCTTCTGGCAGCTCAGCTACCAACACGACGGCGGAGCCAAACTTAGAAACTACGATCAACGAATCACTCAGTACACATATCGACAAACACCCCACGTCTCGTACGCTACGGGGCTAGTTACTACCACCTCGCAAAAATTCGGGAACACTTACAGAACCCACATTGCCTAACAACATGCGAATGACGCGTCAACGCGCACGACAAATGACAGATTACAACAACACTGCCAATACTAGTATTCCAGGGGAGTCACCTACAACTAGCATACTTGCCGGTAGTCGCACTGATAGACTTCCAGGGGAGCTAACAACAGCTCAGCGCAACACCACAGCCTCTACGACCGATACAGGAATTCCGGGGGAAATTGACATACATCATGATATCAACACTTCAAGTGCAGGACCACAGTCAGCGGCAGACGGCACTACGCAGAACACTGCAAGGGTGTGTCATGGGCATCAGACCTCGAAAACACAGGGATTCTCTCGGTGAATGCGACAAAATATAATGCATCCCACCATTCATACGAATCTGGCAAAGAACTCAGCCCTAAACAGAAGTATCAACGAGCTCTAGAAAACAAGAAACGCGCTTAAAAACAAAACCATGCTGACAAACAATATAGGCGATAGGCACTGCAGCATGCACGCAAAACAACCAACAGGGCACTATCTAGTATCTCTGCACGACCCGGGCTTATCGGATCGGACGATGAAGACGACGACAACGACCTCCCCATACACATCAACACAGATACACACGCCCGCACGCAACCATTACCAGAGAACGAACTGACAAAATAGCAGGTCATCTATAATGATACGGTACACCAGGTCTACAATGCCTGCCTCAAAATACAAGAGCACCCGCTTACACCTCACACCATTCGCGAGGCACTGAAAGGCGACGATGCCGACCTTTGGCGAGCTTCACTGCAACGCGAGCTGGATAGTCTTAAAAAGGCAGGCACATATAATCTACTTCGGCCAGATGATGTCCCCGATGACGCCCTCATCGTCTCTAGTAAATGGGTGTTTAAAGTGAAGATGATTGACGGCATGGTCGACAAGTACAAATCACGATTGTGCGCTAGAGGTTTCGCCCAGACAAAAGGTATCAATTTCAGCGAGACGTACGCACCTACATGCAGCCACGACACACTTCGTCCACTATTAGCCGTCGCCGCATCGCAAGGTTGGCACGTGGCACAGATGGACGTCGACACAGCGTATCTCAATGCCGACCTAGATGAACCGATATATATGAGACCACCTCGGGGCTCAGACGCTATTAGCCTACCGTCCGATAGTATTCTCAAGCTCAACAAGGTCTCAAACAATCGGGAAGACTCTGGCGCGCACTACTTAAGTCAAAACTTTTGATTATGGGCTTCAAACAGGCTGCTTGCGACGAGTGTATATTTATTGCTGATATGGAAGTGTGTAGGTCTAATCTATGTCGACGACATCACTATTGTTGGACAGCAAGCATCTGACGTGGACCGCTTCAAAACGCTTCTTCAAGAGGAATTCAGCTGTGAATATTTGGGTGACCCCAAATGGCTTCTAGGCGTCCGAGTCCTTACGACACCTGACTTAATCAGCCTTGTTCAGGACAGTTATATCCGGGAGGTCATCGAACACTTTGAATTCACAGAGAGCCACCCCGCGCCTACTCCAGCAACCACAGACATTGTGTCCAAGAACATCGGCCCTTGTCACCCGTGTGCATATCGTGAGTTTGATTAGTACACTCCAATATCTCTCAGTGTTAACACGCATTGACATCGTTAAACGCATTAGCACGCTATATGGATTATCCATCGGCTACACACTGGCACGCCGCACAACGCATACTTCGCTATATAAAGGGTACACCACACATGGGATTAACTTATACATACCAAAAAGGCACCCCAATCGCTGATGCAGTTTCCGACGCTGACTATGCTTCATGTCCGGATAGACGTCGATCTACTACCGGCTACATTTTGAGAATCAACAAAATCCCGGTTGCCTGGAAGTCTCACCGTCAAAAAACACTGTTTACTAGTTCAGCTGAATCTGAATACTTCGCCGCTTCCGAGGCAGCCAAACATATATAGTGGCTTCGCATTATGCTCGAGGAAATAGGCTTCCCTCAGACGACACCTATAGTGCTACAATGTGACAATAAGTCCGCAATCCACGCTATCACATCCAAAGGTCCTACTAAGAACCTCAAACACGTTGATGTTCGTGTCCAGCACATCAAACAGCTGCAAGAGAACGGCATTATCAACGTTGAATGCGTCACATCCCAGGCGAATCAATCTGATATACTCACAAAGAATACTGCTCGTCCTACACACTCTAAACATACCAACGATCTGTTGACATATATACCACCAGCACAAGACAGTCCAAGCGAAACACAATCAGGGGAGAAACACAATCAGGGGAGAATGGGGCAGCACAAGATTGTATTTTCTCACTTTACCGACTACTGTCTTCAGGGGAGTGTCAGGACCAAACAAACAACCCAGCAGTCAGCAAATTGATAACAAAAATACAGTTCGGTACTAGAACTATCAGGTGTCAAAACAAATATATGACACCTATGAAAGAAATTCAGAGACTCCCACCCTAAGCAGTAGAGTCAAATAGGAATCCTCAGTAGAGGGAAAATAAAGCTCACTTCTTCCGAAACTCAATTAACAAATACACACTGATGGATACAACCCCAGTGATGAGCAAGCAACTGTATCATTTGTAGCCAGTGGGAAACTGTTCGAATGGGACAATCTGGGAAGCGAGGTTAGTAACTGAGTTGTTCAGAAAAGGTATATTCTAGAAGTGGACTATAAAGGTGTTCAACAGAGGTGAGCGAGAGAGGCGGACGAGAGAGGCGGACGAGAGAGGTGGGCGAGAGAGGTTTGCAAAAGAGGTGAACTCTAATACAATTCATTAGCAAATTATATATTTGCTTACGAAGAGCGTCCTAGTTACCATGACCTTGGGGAAATGTCCGACGAATGAGTTCCGAAAATACTGTCGCTGTATCCAACGGAAGGAACCGATACAGCCCAGACTATACATAACAACAGTCATATGTTCCCCCAAGAGTTTTTGATCTTATTGATTTGTTTTTAAACACACCATACTTGGTTTAGATCACCTGTCACGCGCTAAATATGAAATTATTTACTTCCATGTATATTCAGAACGAAGTCAAACACGCAATAACATTTAAGATGAGCCAGCAACTCTTTGACGACGCTACGACCTTGCCATCATATATAAAGAGATCCAGCACTTTTCCACCTGGTGAGGATATATCGGACGAGTGCATCGAGGAGTTTATGAAGATGACGGGATGTGACGAAGCTATGAATACGCAAATATTTTATAGCTAAAACCAATAAAGGATACTAAAATATCACTTCTAATATATAGTAACCACTCTAATGCTCCCCTCCAATGCTCATCTTTATTGCCCACCTCTAATGCTCCCCTCTATTGCTTCCCTCTAATGCCCACCTCTGATACTCCCATCTGATTTTCATCTCTGACCCTCACCTCTAATCCTTACCTCTAATCCTTACCTCTAATCCTCGCCTCAGGAGCGACTTACTCAACTTCTTCAAGTTGGCGCAATCCATGGACCCTAATCTGTATGTATCTGCGCGACAAAGCGACCAACGGTTTGAAATGTGTTCTTTAAATGACGAATATTATGGAGAAAAAATAACGTAACTTTGGTCGTATGCCCGCCATAAGGGGAACAACGAGTGGGGGGGGTGGCAGATATCTATATTGGTAGGGCCGGGCAACGACGGTAAAATCAAGTACTTCGGTGCTATGCTGTTATATATGGAGACGAAGGAAATATATAGGTTTGCATTATATTCTTTTCAGAAATCAATGGGCGAGGGGGCGCCGTTGAAAACTGAGTCAGTTTTCGCCGACGGCTTTTAGAGCCAGTCCGACGTTAAGGAAAGCCAGTTTTATTTCGCTGATAGGTACCATACATGGCAGACTATCAGTAAGAATCTTGGTAGGTACCACAGTGGGAGGGTGAAAGAGACGTTGGACAAAGCTATGCACGCAACAACACAACACATATGTAACCATTACCTTGATATTGCCATTTGTATACTGCCAGGAAAGAGTGCTGCCACACGGATGAGATTCTTGAAATAAGATGAAGTAATATGGACAACATATGTGTGACTGGGGTCTGGCTGACAAGTTTACAATGGGATGACTTTTCATCTTACATACTCAATTTGTAATCTCGTCCGCACTGGCCCAATGGTGGACTCCCTGATGTTTGAGATGATCCGGTGGGTATATTATTTCTACTAAAAACGAGGTTACATCTTCTATTGGACTGTAGTAGTATCCCAATATTGGAATGGGCTTCTTGAGTGGCTATCATATTAAAGTTTCTGTCACTTATATCCATATTTAGCGTCCCAGAATGTAATTCAGGTATTTCCTGATTCCAATTCAAACGCGTTGACTTGGGGATTGGGCATATCCTACGCTTGATATAAATGCATTTCACTCCTTCAATATGCCCTTTCTCACCGCACAAACCACATTTTCGAACCTTCTTACCAGGAGACCTTGTCGGCACGTTCATCGACTTAACGACTTTGGACGATTGAGTCAGCTCATGGTAGGTATGTAGGCCTTGTGATTGGGATAGTGAAGCCTGATTATGTGGTGGAATGGCTTTGAGATCGTTATGTTCTAACTGTTGGAACACACCGCTGTCAATACTGGTGTCCACTGTCTTATATTCTGATTCGCCACCCTCTGCCTCGTTACGGCTCTCACCACCTTCTGCCTCGTTACCGCCCCCCCCCCCCCCCTTCTACATCACTACGGCTCTCACCCCTCTTTGTGCCGTTTCGGTTCCAGCCCCCCTTTGTCTGACTGGGAAACAAAAAGCTTTTAGCTTATTAAGCCTCTCGCCGTTGAAACTTGATTCGCGTGAGCCGTTTCTTCTGGTAGTTCGGGGGGTTTTAAATTAATTTTGAGGTTCAGCTGTATGGAAATGTTTAGTCGCTTGACCTCCTGTCTTTTTCGGTTTTGGCGAAGGGTCGATGAACAGATTACACGGTGGTGCAGATTCGTTTTGTTCATAGCATAATCATACAGCAACCCGTTTCCCACTGCTCCCATCTTGTCATCACCATGTTCGGCATCGTTAAGACGCTGAAACATCAATCCCATAATCTCCATCAACAATAGTAGGAAACCTGTTTGATCATTGGAGTATGCAATATTATATACTCCACCCATCAGCTTTTGATGCGTCCAATACTTCGCTCGGTAGGTTTTTTACGCGGGTTCATATCCCCTGGCCGGCACTACCATCCGAATCATCGCCATCTCCGTCGCTATCATCATCAGAAGAAGAGTTGTTGCCCATACCCTTTCCAAACGTGTCATAGTCGCTTGTAGGAGGTGGTATCATTCGTCAGTTCGTTTATGGAATGCACCTAATAAGATCTGGTCCTATTAACCTCCGTCGAAAAAAAATCGGTACATAGTTGGGTGCCCCACTGTCGGCGCTGTGCGATATGAATAGATTCGTTGAATCTAGGCTTGCCGCCTTCACCCCACCGCCCTATATTGTAGATCATAGCATATTTTATTTTTGTTAGCCTAATGTGTGTATGCATTTGACTAACGACTTCCGAATCATCGCCATCTCCGTCGCTATCATCATCAGAAGAAGAGTTGTTGCCCATACCCTTTCCAAACGTGTCATAGTCGCTTGTAGGAGGTGGTATCATTCGTCAGTTCGTTTATGGAATGCACCTAATAAGATCTGGTCCTATTGACCTCCGTCGAAAAAAAATCGGTACATAGTTGGGTGCCCCACTGTCGGCGCTGTGCGATATGAATAGATTCGTTGAATCTAGGCTTGCCGCCTTCACCCCACCGCCCTATATTGTAGATCATAGCATATTTTATTTTTGTTAGCCTAATGTGTGTATGCATTTGACTAACGACTTTACATATGCCATTGAAAAGTCTAGGCATTGTAAGTACCAATAACTTAAACCACGCTTCCAGTTGTGAGTTTGAAGATTCACTCATCCGCGTCTACAGCATAAATGATTAGCAGCATTCATAATATTGCCGAGGCTGTGTTTGTCAGCAAATCGTAAGCGGTTATTTGTGACACCTGTCAATTGTATATCCTTGCCGATATTTGCCATGCAGTTATATACTTGTGTGCCACATCTCAAAAAATATTTCAACCATACAAACAGCAGTTCCGCCTGCAGAAGTCGCCAGCATATCGTGTAAGTAATAATGACAGTACTCTTAAGCCTCTTTTCGAACGATGGTCACGCATATATCTTTCGTACATCATCTCAAAGATAAATGATAGTTGAAATGAGCTATACATAAGTAATGTCGCCGTGAGCGAACCATCTGCGTCACCGCTAGTATCCACCCAGCCGCCAGGAAAAATGTGTGATCATTTCCAAATATAGTCTTTTGGACTTTCTGGTAGTGTCCGCTGTGTGCGTTGAACATCCCTAAGTTGCGATGCCGACGGCTGCTGACAAACTTATAAAATTGCGACAAGGCTTGCTCCCAACCTTATTACTCGATATAGTGTACTTGCGAAGCTCTGTTGGCGTCCTAGCAATCACTTTCACCTTCGATAAGTTGTAAATCGATTTAAAGTTGAACCTTTTGTACGATCAAAATATGTCGTCATGAAATTTCAAGTTAGCTCTGTGTCGATTCTACATAGTATTAGCTTGTGGTGTTTCCCTTAGCCACCAGCACAAATTTGAACTGTATGTCTCATGTCCACGAGTTCCTATACAGTGCTGGATGGTTCAGCCCCTGACGGTCAAACAATATGAAGTTGTCCCGTGCGTATAGTTGGTAAGTTCGGATCTTATAGATTTTGGTCGACACCTGAAAAATATTTCATGAGTCCTTATCAATCGCATGATCCGCATCTGTCTAGACTGTGTCATTGCCTTCAGACGAGTCAACCCATTCTAAGAAGAAAATCCGAATTTTTCGAATTAGTAGCCGAATTAGCAAATAACCTTCTTAGCTTTTTGCGTATGTATCGGCAGCCCTAAGTTGTCGCTCCGCTCAATAACCCCTTCCATATTTTGTATGGCCTTATCCAACGTAGAAATCGATTGTTGAGTCTCAGATACCAAAATAGTCTAGCGTAGTATATACCTCCGCCTTGGGTTTTTCATCCGGTATTGAATCAGAGCAAAATTAGAAAATGGTGATTGCCGATGAATTCCAAGCAGTCGCTGTTAGCGTGCGGTGTGGGGGACTAATAGTAAAGTGCTAGTGTATGTAAAGTATGGTCCATTCGAAAGAATTTATTTATGATCTCACCCTCAGTTATATACTGATGGTGGTTGTACTAGTGTTCAACCACTTGGGTTGGCCAGGGTAAAAACTCATATGATCAGTATGAGAAACCTTATGCAGAACACTTTAGCACTCGGATATATTTTCCAGAAATAAATATATCATATTATCTGTTACTACGCTCAGTCTCGGACCTAGGTTCTCGGCTAGCCGATGGCCCGTATTCTATAAATAGAATAATCTGAGAAGAAGTCCCAAATTACTCTTACGTTCTCTCGGGCTGACCCACCTATACTTATATTATTTTGAGAACAAGTCCCAAATTACTCTTGGGCTGACGACATAAAACGTTATTAGCGTATATAGAAATACGTTTCCTACTGTAGTCTCTCAGTCGTGTCAACAATCGAACACAGGCTTTCTTGCTCACGTAGTAACTTCTTTCATCGTGTAACAAAAAATTACATAACTATATAATTCAGTTAGCTTAACCTGTGAGGAACGTAATGTAAAAAATACAGTAGTTCGGTCACTTAAAAATGTGGTCGAAACCGAGTTACGCTTAGTAAAGAGTGTTAAGTCTGAAATAAGTGAATTCAGTCAGAAGTGCCATTGGGAATGGCGCAACTGCTATATCTTTTAATCACGATCCTATGTGGAACGAGACTTTCTCTACCATCGGGTTATGTGAAAATATCCGTCTCTATGATTTCGGATGAATCATCTCTTTTATCTGATTAAATCATCTATTCCACAAATCGGTCCGGTCCTCTGGTCCGGTCATAAATTTCTCTCTCAGGTCCGGTCCCCAGGTCCGGTCCTAAATAGGTCGAGTGAACGCGATGCCCGCATGCACTCGAATTTCCTCCAAGCAGCTGTAGTTTAGTCACCAAGCAGCTGCAGTTTAGTATGAAAATTAATTGTCGGTGAACGAGAATGCTAGGCGTGGTCGCGGGAGTCGAGAATGCTAGGTATAACAGTTGAGAAAAAGAGTGCTAGGTATATCAGCGGTGTTTGAGAATGCTACAGTGATGCATGAGCGCAACGTAGATTTCAACGCATCTGTAATAAACATACGATAGATATTATATTAGTATTAGGGATGCATGGTAAGTCAATGTTTCAACAAAAGATAATAATAAATATATTACATGACATGCGTGCACACGCGTGAAAGCAAGCATGCATGAATGCATACTTTTAATTATTTCCTGTACTTGCACCTGAATTAAAATAACAGCATTAATATTTTTGATACGATTGATCATGAGGAATCAGCTAGAATGCATGCAATTAAAGCATGCGTGAGCATGCGCGCGCATGCGAGAAGCATGGATATATGCTATTAGTGATCACTTTTAATATTAAAACTTCAAAGGTATTACAAGGTGCGAATGAGACAATACATAATAGCCAAGAGTACACCACCTTGGAAACAATATGCCCATAACCATATCGGCCATAGACTGAATGTTACACCCTAGATTCTATCAAGAAGCTGAACGAAGGTTTGAGAAGTTCACAGTAGATCTGTTTGCATCGGCACACAATGCACACACATATGAATACTACACCAAAGAACAGAATGCGCTACAACAAAAGTGGGCGCATGAAGTGAATGCATGGGCGAACCTACCATGGGGACTCATATCTAATGTCCTTGACAAAGTCATTGAAGAGGCAACCAGCATCACGATATGTGTACCCTACTACCCCAATGCAACATGGTTTCCAAAGTTCTTGTCTTTACTAGAAGAAGGCCATATGCTAGCGGAAAACACAAACATTACTTTCTTCACAGAAGGCAAGAAGGCTTGTGGCAAGACCCCATGGGGTGTCACATTGGTCGCAAAGATAGGAGTAAAGTCTCCATACTTTGACTCAACGCGGGAACAACCTACTATACACGTTGCAGTATCAGAACCAGTTCACTCTGGAAATGCACCACAGGCAACAGAGTATGAGACACGTGTTAACATCATCGAGCAATACCACAACTTGGGACATTACACTCCTGAGGAAACGGTACACAAGTTGCAAGCAGATGGACATGATTGGCCTGATATCCAGCAACATGTACATAAGTTCATTGACGGATGCATACCATGTCTCAAAATTAAGATACACAAAAAGAGATTTCACTCCTTATAGTCGATCACAGCCGCATTTACAGGCGACAGAGTCCAAGTGGACACCATAGGTCCACTATTGGATTCCAACAGAGAACACACATACGTGTTAGTATGGCTTGATGTACACTCATCGTACGTCATTTTACGACCAATGATGGACAAATCAGCGGCTACTATAGCACGCACGCTGGTACCAATCATGTGTGAACATGGATTCCCACAACCAAGGCAATGAATATGTTAAGAACATACTTTCAAAAGTTGTTGAACATGCGCCAATGCAACACCTAGTCTCTCGGCCGTACCAACCTAAAAGTCTTAGGCGCGAACGAACGATCACACAGAGACCTCATGTCACTGCTACGGAAATTCGTTTAGCAGTATCCAGGTAACCAGTGTTCACGACTTCCATTCGTACAGATGGGCCACAAACTGCGTACATCCAGAAGAAACAAGTCACCACGGTTTAATGTGTACTTTGATCGCAGACAGGATCAACTCACGGACTACAACGAGCCAGTGACCGTACCCAGTACAACAGTATCTTGGAAAGAGCGACTGCAAAATCTAGAAGAAGCCATCAAGACACAACTAGAGAATAATGTTGCACAGTATCAAGAGAAGATGCGCGCAGCATACGATCGAAAATACCAAAAGAAGTATGTAAACTTCCAGGAAGGGGACCTTGTCATGGTACGCTATCAAGGTGAAATGAACAAGGTAACAGCACCAAATGGCGGACTATACAAAATAGTATGCAGGGAGGGCAACGGGTATTTTATCTGTAATCTTGATGGAACTAAAGTATCTGAATATTCTGACTCGAACAGTGATGAGCTTTAGCCTTGTAAAAAGGGCCAGTGCTCCGGAAGCATTTACTTCCAAAAACCACGTACAACCAAACGAGAAGACTCAGTTCTCCTCGATAGTCGACGACATACCGTCCATCCGAGGAGATGGATCCCAGGAGTACCTACTGCAATGGACATATGGTGAGCGTACCTGCACGCATGAATCAGACATCGCATATGCTGATGTTATTACAACATACCGTCAACGCCGTAGGCGTAAAAGAAGGCCGCTAAGGCCAAAGAAGCCAGCGACGACGAGCACTGATGAAAGATCAGCGCGCCACAGAAAGCGCACGAGGCGGGGGACCTAAGCAAGTCTCACTGATACCACGGGACACTCCCACTTTCTCGCCATGAAGCATGCTCCCCCAACACACCAGAGGGACAAGGATCACAAACTCGGCTGTAGAGCCACCGTTGAGAAGCGTTTTCCTATACCAAGTTGAGATCAACCGAGAGCACCGGTCAAGACTGACTCCGATGAGCGTGGTAGAGAACTCCTGTTATAGTATAAATTTAATTAATCGGTAATATGTAGGAATAGATAATGGTGGCAAGTTTTTCATCTTATGCCCCCTAAGGGACAAGATTTTCCCTGTATAGAAACACCAACCTCTAGATAATCTAGTACTGTACGATGTCACTTTCTACTCCTACGCAGGCTAAGAAGCATAAAGTTGGGGGGCTGTAGCATCTAGGGACCAGATTATCAAAAAGCCAATCTAAATCCCAAAACCCAGAATAATCAAAGAATGAATTGTGGAATTAGAGTTGGAATATTTCTGATATTAGAGTCATCAGCAATATTAGCGGTAGAACCGGTAAGCTATACCGGGACTCCGCGTGAGAGAGAAACACTCAAGTTAATCCTGAGTCTAGTGAAAACACAAATAAAGACTCAGTTCGGTTCTCTCAGCCTAGGGACTTTTCCTAGCTGACATAACCGTACTTGAGAAGAGGTCTATTGTATCCTTTTATCTCGTACCTTCCAGCTACTCTCCATACTCTAAATGGTGACACCTTGTGTAGCATCCATACATCCTTCACTGAAAGTTCCACTATCATGTTACATGTGAATTCCGACCCCATGTCCGTCTGTATCATGTGTGGAAATCCGTGTGCACCAAAAATCTCTATTAAGGCTTGCACGGTTGTCGCTTTGGTTCTGTCCGGGGTGGCGCGAAGGATCGAAAAGCCCGTGGCTACATCTAGTACGTATAGGATGTAGAATCGGCATCGGGATGTAACCCAGCTATAGACTGGATCCCATGGGTATCGTATATCAATACTGATCATCGGGTGGAAACCTTTGCGTAGCGTATCTTGACCTATACATATTATCCAATGTCGTTTAATTTCCGTTGCTAGCTCCAATACTCCAGACCTTCCGTTGCTAGCTCCAATGCTCCAGACCTTCCGTTGCTAGCTCCAATGCTCCAGGCTACACAAGTACATTGTTCTGTAGTTGTTGAACTGTGTCTGCCGCCTCATGGCGGTCTTGTTCGTGCTGGGCCTGCGTCAGTCGTGTCCGTCATAGTTGTTCATCTGGGGTTGCCTGTGCGAATGCTGGTTGTTCATCCGTGTTAGCCCTGGCTACAGACAAATCTTGCGCCGTGTCTAAGCATCGGTAGTATGGTATGTGACGAGGCTCTGCATATCCGAGTCACTGTGAGAAACGAGGGTCCAACTCAAATCCACTGGGCGGGCCTAAACGCGATATCACCGTGTGACCCAAGGTGTCGTCCCGCACGCATATTTAGCGTACTTCAAAGATGTGTGTGGGCCACGAGGCACTAACACCGGTTACACCAGGAGTAACTGATTAAATAGGTCAAACCAAGGCACACTGTAGCGATCGCTCCATCCGCTCTTACCTTACAAAGCATCTTATGTATTAACTTGTGGGTTCATCCATCCATTTACTAAGGACTAATCACGGTCAAACGCTCCGTTCCGATCATTCTTTGTCCAAAACCGAGGTAGTTGGGCATTACGTGGGGCCGCAAATACGTCGACGTTGTAAGCCCCGAAGATCTTCTGGGCTTGCTCAAAGAAATTGGGGAATACCTGTCAATAGTCTGCGTACAGTATCTCCGTTACATCGCTTCCGCCGTACTTTCCTATATCCTGCTGAGTATATCTGGCAGCACATTAGTTTCTCCTGGAATGTGGGCAATGGTTAAGTTGAATGATGCAATTATATGGTGCCACCGATGTATCATCGGATTGAGCTTGATCTGTGTGTGCATGTACTTCAATGCCTTGTGGTCTGTGAAGACCGCGAACCGCTGCCCATCGAGGTGGTCGTGAAAGTGAGTCAGACCATACACTAGCGCCAGTAACTCCTACATAGATGTAGCATAGTTCTGTTGGGCGTGGTTTAATGTCTTACTGAAGAACATCAAGTAGCGCTTCTGAAACAACTCAACGTGCCGCATCTCGTAGTCACTTGCATCTGTCTCTAGGTTAAACGGCACTCCCTCCACTGGGAAGTGTAACGTTACTGCATTAACAATTACTTCCTTCATCGCCTGCCATACCTATGTATGTCTCAGTTTCCGTCGATCACCAATCAACTCGTCGGGCCTGAGTTTACAGAACTCTCGTAGTGGGGTCACCACATTCACAAAGTTGGGCAAGTGTTCATGGAGGTAATTCTCCAAGCCTAACGCCGACGCGATGTCCTTGTACCGTTGCGGCGTCAGCCAGTCAAGTAGCTTCGCCTGCTTCTCAAAGAAGATGTCGATACCCTGTGCTGACACCTTCTTACCCATTATCATCACTTCTGCTATCGCAAAGTGGCACTTGGCCGGATTGACTTTGAGGCTGTGGTACGTAAGGCATCGAGCTTCCTTCACCGTCGCCATGTGTTCGTCGTAGTCGTCGCTGGCAATTATTTTGCTATCTATATATTGGTGCACCGGTAATCCATTGAGTATGGTGCTCAACGTGCGCTGAAATTGCTGCATTAACACGTGTAGACCGAAAGGTGCCGATGTGAACGAGTATTGGTACCTCTCGTGTGTGAAGCTAAACAAATATCTTGAATCCGGATGAACCAGAAATCTATGATATGCGGCCGATATGTCCAGGGTCGTTCAATACTTCTTGCTTTGTAGTCGTGAGATAATTTCGTTGACCTTTGGGATTAGGAATTGATCCCCCGGAACGAGTGCATTGACTGCTTTCATGTCCAAGCAGACCCTCACTATCAAACTTCGGTACTGCCAACAACGGAAGGTTGACCGTCGTTTGTGTCGTGCGCTTTGTGTTTACTGCGCTTTGTGTTTACTTGGACCTGCTCGTCGACATACCGGAACCATCTGTCCGACACAAAGCTGCGTGTAGATATACGCATGCTCATCGCTTGGTCTTGTGTAACCGGAATCGTTACCTCGCTCTCATCGAGGCGTCAACGTGCGTTGTCAACAATGGCCACGTTCGCCTCGAGTTCTGCTGTTGACCGTTGTCGTGCTCCAGCTGATTCCGTTGTAATAGGAGCTTGCCGACGTGGTAGCGGTTCGAGAAGGGCATCTAACTCTGTATGATCTATCGGGGCAAGGGGTGTTTGAATACCACCTACATACAGTCCAAGACCTTTCATCATGTCTTGCCCCAAGATAATTTCTATGCCATTTGGTAAGTTTATCAGTTCCAGTGAACCATCTATGATTTTTGTACCATATCGGATAGGTAGAATTTCCGTCGTTCCTAGGTTTTGGAACGGCCTAATAGTTCTGCGGATATCGTTGCGATGCAGCTTCTGTTTGCTCCCGTATCTACCGGTGCTCTGAACGTGCGCCCATTCAGTTGCAGTTGTAGATACGAGAGTAAACAGAAGCTGCATCGCGACGACATCCGCATATGGGACGGTCTCATAGTTCTGCGGATGTCGTCGCGATGCAGCTTCTGTTTGCTCCCGCATATACTAGTGCTCTGAACGTGCGCCCGTTCAGTTGTAGTTGTATATAGACCGTCGTGAGTATTGGGTCTTTAATCGTCAATACTTCACTAAGCGTATTAGCGAAGATCAAAGCTACATCCACGCGACTCCCAGGGCGCCTCTGCTACTGATGTTCAAACGGACTGTTCAGGATTGGCCGAAGATGTATCGGCATCGTAGTCGTCTGCAAGGATTGCACTGATGTGCGTCTCTGTTGCTGACGTCGGTGGTGTCCATACATCCTCCTGTGTGATTGTGCTGATCTGTGTAGACGTCGGTACTGTCACTGCAGAGGACTGTCTGGCTGGGCCGTTGCTCTCACCTGGCCCTAGTATGTGTGCGGTGGGTGTATGTTGGGCCGTTGCGATCGTGTGCGATTGTCGCCCCCCCCCCCCCCCCAATTGGGTCGATACTCGATAATTGTGGCATCGCACGATGTGGCGCGGGCTTGGCGGGGCCTGTGTATGACAACCAACGCATATTGTAGTTGTCGACGCTTGAGCTCGTTGCTGCCAGGTTTGTGTTTGGCGCTACCCTGTCTGATTATGAGAGCGGCTATTAGTAGAGTCAACTCGTGACCCTTCCCCACCTTGTGGTCTGCGATTAGCTAAGTGAACCGAGGTGCGTATCTGCGCCTCTTGTATGTCCGGGCTCTACAGTTGAAGCAATTCATGTGTTTTCATTAGTTGCTATTTCGGGTGTAGCTATAGCGTGCGCTCGTACGTGCGCGAACCCAAAGTCTTGTCTAGTAGCTGTACTATGTAATGGTTCAAAAGGTGCTGCTGAACTCAGCGTCCGTCTAACAACGTTCGCGGGCTCGACGGTCCCTTAAGTAGGTCATTTGTTCCATTATTGGTACGTTGGCCAGCTTGGCGTGTCCCTTGGTGAGCTTGCGGAAGGTTGGGTTCACGGTTGCTTAGGTCTCATGCGAGCATATCTGAGTTATTTGTAACTCAGAAGTCCATGGTACCAACTGCCGATGATTAGACTTAATGTCGTCGAGTGTCGACTTTTCCGCCTCAAAGTGATTCAGCACTTTATAGAACCACCGCAAGCTCCATGCCTCATCGAGGCCGGATATTTGTGCATTCTTATGTGCTTCAAGGAGCGCTCCCTTTCGAAGGCCACTCGGGCCAACTACGTGGCTCACGAGGTTCTCGCCTGTCAACCGGTCTAGACTCGTGTGTGGCCCGTAGTGTTTCCAACACGCCACTTAATGCTTCTGCTCTCGGTAAGTTGTTTCCTTCCACTTCGAGACATAGCCCCTCCGACAATTTCAACATTCTTCATGTAAGGCCTGACGATTAGCTGAAACACTCTCTGGAGTGGGTGTCGGTGGTACAGGGCCCTTTTCTTTGCTTACTGAGGGGGAGATGTTATCCCGCAGGGCACCTTGTTCGAACGCGTCATTCCGCTGTCTCGTCCATATCGTCGAGCCTAAGCGGTCGTATAGGTTTCGTAGGGTCTGTTGGGCCTGTTGCTGTTCGTGTACGAACTACTTCAGAGCTGGTGTATCACTGCCAGAAGACTGATCGTCTGACTCCCGGGACTGGTATCCCAATCCCTGGCGTTGACGACCGAGACTCTTGATCCGAAATGCTGGGATATCATCCTTAGGATTTCCTGCTCGGCTCTTGGTTCTCAGCTTCCGATGGTTGGCGACTGCTCTGGTGAACAGGATGTGGTTGTCCTGGGTGTGTGCGCTGCAAGCGTTGTTCGTATTGCTCAAGCAACGACTGTTGCTTGGCCGACAGTTCTGTCAACTGTTGTGAAGAACCTTGTCCGTGCTCAACACCTGGTCTATTGTTTCGCCGACGGTGGTGCAGGCGCTTTGCCGGCGGGAGACGTGGGTTGCTATCGCGGGTCGCAACCTTACTGCCTCTGTTGCTTCCCTCATTTGCTCCCTTGCTCTCGGATAGTTATTAGTTCTTGTTGGAAAGTTGCAGAATATGACGACCACGCGTTCGATATGTCAATATTTGATGCTCTTATAATCAGTATGACGACTTTTGTATAACACCGAAAAAATCCACATTCATCTTGTATCTGATACTCGTACAAACACTCACACACACTTTTGTGTTTTACATGGTATGTGCACTCATTCATTTCTCACACCGATGTGTATGCTCTAACGTAAAGTCGTCAGTACTAAGTACCCTTTTGTTGTCATACACAAGCCTTACTATTATGTCTGAGATACCCAAGTTGATACCCCCTCTCATTCTCGTAACCGACTCGTGTCTAGGATATTTACTATTATTTCGATTTCGCGAATGTCATGTGATGTGTGCCATTTTCACTCCTAGACTTATTGTCCCAGAACTATAACACTATTGTATTGTCTTGGTATGCTTCTCGGCGTGATGGCTTATGTAATTGCTTATTGCTTACTTCACTCGTTTCTCCCTAATTGTGCCATCGATTGAGGACAGCGATTGCCCTTGAGGTACATGTGCAAATCATCTAATCCATTCTAAGCCTATTGTCGCTAAACCCCAAATTCCGAAATGAGTTGTAATGGAACAATTCTGTTCTATCCTGCCCCACTATAATTATTATACGGAATAAAACCTTTGATTGTTGAGCAATAGGTACGTAGATACTCTCTGATCTTCTATTACAATTCTATGACCAAAGGCTATATTTACCCCCTATCGATTTCATGACTATTACTAACCCGACGGATTTGTTATACCCAATATTACACTCCCTAAAGTACTTGTACACAACACCTTACTACAATAAACATCAAACTTATCTGTCTTCTGACTTCTGACTCTTCCATTTTGGGTCCTGTCCGTTGTCGTTACTGGTTGCTGAACCTCTTCCCGTGTTGTTGCCGTAGTGTTGCTGCTGTGCAAGCCATTCTGTTCCCCCTTTTCGTCCTTCATAAACAATAGCATTTTCGCTTGTCGCATCCTGTTCATGCTCACCGTCATGTTCTAACACGTACGTTATGAAGTCCTATGTAAATGGGTTGACTTCTGGAATTAGTAGTCATTCCGTTACTGTATGCATCGCCGCCGCTGTCCTCTAGAAGCGCAGGCATTAAATCACTAGTGTCGCTGCTAATGAATCCACTATCGGAATTATTTGCTCGGTCCTGTCGCTCTCCATTAGCGCCATTCACTCGATTCATCTTGATGTTTACCATCTAAATCTCGTCTAGTATATATTAATCAATCTTACAGATCCTAAATATAGTAGCTAATAAACCGATATTAATCAAATAAACCCTGTTTAGGGTGTTCCGACCACATCGTGTATTTAGAAAAAAACGGTATATCTTGAATTATGTATTCATATATTTCGCGAGCACTGATCGCATACCTATCACTCTTGGTTAATTCACGGTGATAAACATTCTCGTGTTGATAAATATTTCTGGAGGCGGGAATTCAAAATATTCTCAGCCAAGAGGTTAGTTTTTACTGCGCATCCGAGTGTATATGACCTGGTGATCTGCAACCAACACAGTTCTGTCTGGGGTCTTATTGGATAGGGTGTGCCACATTGAATAAGGTATGCCACAATATGCCTACGCTCTTAACAGGCAAACTGATATAACCAACGGACTCAAGTTGTGTCTGCAACAGTTACAGACTACCACCGATGTCCACTAAACATCGGCGATTTATCTAGCTCAAATATTCGGGTTTCAGCTCTTCAAAAACATTCGTCCCAATCTTACAACAATACTATTCAACATTCGCTTTAGGAAGTTAAGAGCGCATCTGAGAGTGCAGTAAGTTACGCTCAAATAACTATATCTGAACGTTCTCCCGGAGTAGTCAGGGAGACGTTGCGTCTTTATTAGATTGTTGAATATAACTATCTAGGACTCTAATGAGTCATGTGTTCAGTCTCGAACACAAACTAGGTTTATCAGATTCTATGATCTGATAACCACAAACTAAGTTTATCAGATCTTATGATATGATAAATACAAACTAAGTTTATCAGATCCTATGATCTGATAAATCTAGTTAACTAGGGTTTATACTCCTATATGGGTATTACGACCACAAGAGACACGAATGTACAATTTTTGATTCCCAAGCCCATCAACCTTAAGGCCGTTTAAGACTCGAGCATATGGCAAGTTGTCGCCCACCCCAACTCGTTGCCGTAGATATTCGCTTAAAACTTAATAGGATATTTGTAGATGACCATGAGGAGCTGTGATTAGCTCATAAGCATGATGTAACCCACCAGGGTGATAATTTGTATGAGATCGCCCTCACAGGGAAGCAAACAAGATCTACGAGCATTTTAAATGATATGCCCTTCTACGCAAATGCTGAATCTGAAATTTAAATTTTTTAGTAGCAGTTCTCTTTGTTCGGCACATAGCTGTCGATATTGTACCAAGGTGGTAATCGTTGATATGTTACTACAGCTAAGTTCTTGCTTGATATAGTGACCATCGATGGTTCATTTGTAAATTTGTGTACGATGAACCCGAATGATCCGAGTCTGGAGTGTAAATATTATAAAGTTATAATTTCTCTTTCGTATTATTTTCTGCTACTGCTATGTTGTATACTTTAAGTAAGACTTTACTCGTGCCCAAATCGCAATCGAAATTCACCGAAGTGGTGTATATCTCAATCCAGCCTTCCCCGCTCGCGCTAAGCGTTCACCATTTCGTAACAATAAAATAAAACCAACCCTTCATAGTGTGGTATCAGGATTTTGTTTAGGGCTGATGTTTTTGGTCCTCGCCAAGTTTATGTCGGGTCTGAAGTTCTATCAGCTGTGTGAATATACCAGGTGATATGGAATGGGATGCAAGAGAGGTCGACCCGGGGACGATAAAACTGCATGCTTTGAACTTGATATGCAAGCATAGTATTCTAAAACCTGTCATGCAAGAGACCTACAAGCGCATGCATGTATATGGACTCAAAAGGCAATTTGGGGGCCAAGATTGGATTATATTTGCGACTTTTTGGTTCGGCATAGTTGCAGTTCCCAACAACTTCGATTTTTTAACCTCGACTTCTCAATAGACATGTGATAATTTATATTGAAAGAGCCTAGAATGGTTTTAAGGTAATTCATAACTTTATTTCTCTTCGTTACACCGCATCAGAATACCCTTCAACAGGTCGCGGACGTTCATGTCCGGGAAGAGGTGGTCTAGTAAAGCCTGTTGGATATAGCCGAGTAAGGTTCATTAGTGCCGAATGACGACAATATACATGGCACCAAATGAAAAAGAACAGTCAGCACACACGACAGTGTTGAGAGAGGTGAAATACGCCGGAACTTGATTCGCAGCTGGTAGCATCCAGACTCAAGACGTAACAGGGGAGAATCGCAATAGTAATAGCTACAAAATTACTTCGTACAATAGCAGCTGACAGAGCCCTTCTTAATCAGTCCAATACCGCGTGTGAATCCCGACTAGTAGGTCGGCCAAGTATTCGGAATTTGTGTTGCTACCACCGGAAGTGATTTCACGAGAAACCATAGAAACTATGGCGTCTCGAGAGCAACGCGCACATATAAATACACTTACTTAGACCTCCCTTAACACGTGTTCGAAGAAACACTGCATTTCAATTTTGCTTTACCTCGCAATATTCGTGCTCGTCACAAAAAAAGTATTCGCACAGACCTTACAACGCGGAAATGGGAAATTCGCACCAACCTTACAACACGGGAATGGGAAAATCCGTCAACGTATCATACTATCTGTAAACTGAAACACACACGCACACAAAGTCCAGTTAGACCGATACACCCGAACCTAGATATTTGATCGACATACCTCTAACATAGCGTAGAATAAGCGCTTATTCATCACTTCGTGCTGCATCATATCAAACAGTCGTAGGGCACCAGCGCGACAGTTGTGACCACCAACTATGCGTTTCATGTCCGCTGGAATGCTATGACCATTGAATATGATTGAAAGTCAGTGTCCCGAATAAACAGGCACTCTTGAAACCATGTATTCCAATTCCAACTTGGAATCACAACAGAGTGAATTCCTGGAGGTCGACACAAATCTGTTCGCAATCAAGTTGCCATGGTGGGTTGACATGATGCAGGGACTTACTTAGTTCCATTCACAGAGCCAAAGTAATTTTTTTTGTTCTTGAACAAAAAGAGATACACATGGATATATCGAAACTGCAGTCAATTGGTCACACCGTCCGAAATTCTCAGTACGATGTGCATAGTGTATAGGCAACTAACAACACTGACGGAAGAATCCGGCACGAAAACTATGAAAGTACAAGTACGATTTTCTCTTAAAGATGTATAGAAATGTCGCTCACATCTCACAGAAACGAATCTTGCTGCCCAATGTTTTAGCAATTGATGACATACTATGTAGAATACTTGGTAGTTGATGTAATACAACAAGTCGATCTGCGGAGAGAACTTGCTGTGTTTTTAAGAATATGATAAATATCAGATCACTTCCCAGGTTTACACGTGCAGGTATTGCCAGATCGACACTCGCTCACTGATCCCAACAAATCAGCATCCAACGTTCACCAGGACAGATACATATGTCCTAGATGTGCACTCTCATGTCATCGTACAAACTCACGCAATCCGACACATGATAAGGGTACACCTTGATAATATAAGAACTTACTTCATCATGATCCTTGCCCGTGCATCATACTTAGAGTTGACCCTCTGCTCGGCATCCCTCGTAGGTCCAGGCGGCGCTAATTTGTTACTAGGCCAAAACGACTCGCGGAAAGAACTATAGCAATAATTAGTGAAGGAGAATGTCAATTGGTGTATAAATTCGTGTGCACACAGAGCAGCTGTAGCACATGGGCTATAGGTAAAGACCTGCGGATAGTTTGGACATCTATACTGTACACAGCAAATTAGTTCATTTACTAGTATTCCGATATGAAATTAATATGAGCATGTAGTCAATATTTTTACAATGCGATCGTATTGGCCTCCCCAAAGCCCCGCAACAAGTAGCCACATGAGCATTCAGCCTCGGAATGATTCGCTCACAATCACACCTCCACCTCAGGGACTGCATACGCGGTACAGAAATTCATATCTGCTTCTTCGTTTCCTTTGTAAGACTTTCTGTATTAAATTTTGGCATCTTAACTTACACTTACATACCCATATTGGGCATACTTCGCAGGATTCAAGCGGGCGTGTTCCAATCTGTACACACATACCGAAGATATGTGGTGATCTGGCTCTCACCGAAGATCCAATTGACGGTTTCAGACATCTGCGTATTAATCAGTGTCGAAAAGTAGCTCTCCACCATGAATCGAACTACAAGGTGGAACCTTTTGCGTACCCTGGAAGTCAGTTGGATATAAATGTGTCGTGCTCTTGAGTAAGCCTAGCCTAAATATGTGGAAATAGTGCGATATTGGCTGTTCACGGATGTGCGCGACATGCATCGTAGAGGCATCTGTTGGTACAGTAATTAGAGCATACATACATTTAGTATGACTATTGCGCAACGCAGTGCATTGAATGTGATCGAGAGACTCGGTTGCCAATCGACTGGGTCTCAATGTCAACTGAATCTCAGAAACGGATAAATTAAATACACAAAACAGCCTAAACCCGTAGCCTACACTCAACTTACAATCCGTGACTCGTAGCCTTGAAATCGAATATCTCTTCCACACAGGCCAGCAGAATGGTAAACACTTCATCCCGCACTTGATCGTCTTCGTACGATTCCGATTCCAGATAGGAATTCCGCGTGCCCCGAGAAGGGTTAGGGATGAACGTGTCCTCATTTATATTGGCTGGTGATAAATTTGGGACGAGGAGTGAGCTTAGTGTGAGAAGTGACTGGATAAAAAATAAGTGGCAAACTGCATGACAGATATCTGGCAAATGCTCCTTGTTTTTAGAATTAATTACATTTGACTGCACCATTCGAATGTAGTTGTGTGTATGGTAGTATTAGTACAATGTGAAATACTGTCACGGGTATCGCGTATATGAGTGTGTTTTACTGTAACCTTGTATACTGGCGATGCTTTCACCGTCTCACGGTTGGTTCATTGAGTTATCTGGCGCGGTGTGAGACCCCTGTCATCTGTTATACACAGCGGCAATCGCTAGAATATTTACAGACAAAGGACTGACAATAACTGTAATTTAATCTTTGGAGAGCATGCCTGTGGGCAAGTATACAAACCAACAGAAGTTCCTCACATCTAAAAAACACGCCGGTAAACTTTTTACATCCCGTAGGACTCGCTAGATGGAACTATATCGCCATGCTATATACCAAGTGTGCGGTATGTGGTCAGATAGCAATGGCCGTTCAAGTGCTTAATGTATTAATTTGAAGCACAGAAATGGATGATAAAACGCTTCTTAGTGTAAAAATAGCAGGTAGCCATCCAGCAATTTAGTAGGGAGCAAGTGGGAGGCTTGTAACTTAAGTGCATGACGGTACTCGATGACTAATTGCAACTTATAGGTATTAAGCCCTGCTGCATCAATAGTACTGATAACGATCGACAAGCGGATACACGTCTATTGTACGCAGATACACAGACCCAATCAGTCCACTGAATCTCGATTGCATGAGCCGGAAACAGAGCTGCACATGATGTCCGCATACACCTGAAAACAATTCACAATTCACAAGATCACACAGACAAACACTAGGAGCTAGGTAAATATCTGTATATGAGTAGACCAACGCATGCATGCATTCGCATACCACTCGAATGGCCCAAGCTAAAAAAATCCCGCACCGTATCAAGCTTCTTTGCCACATTGCTGTACTCGTGCGTGTACAAGCCTTCGCTCAGAAACACCGAGAGAATCCGTTCAGTTTTTTCGTTCTGCGTGATGTAGTGCTTGGCAAGTAGTTCTTGCATGTAGCTGTTCAGAGCCCTGTGCGGTGAAATCTTTCGGATTAGTACACCGACGCATGCATGCGATATCAATCGTGTGAGGAGGTGTAATTGATACAGAGTTATCCATACACACGCGTACACCCACGTAGACAGAAATTCAAATAGATATGTACAGATGTACAAACTTTAAGACAAAAATACACAGTCTCAACAACTCATAGCGCAAAACTTGGGTGTCCATATATATGTTCGTATTTCATTGTAGGCAGACAGAAGTGGGTGTATGACATAAAACTGGGTTTCTTGTAATACCACAAGAATGATCGGTGAACAAGCATGTGCTCACAACTAGTAGCACCACAAGTATGTTTTATTGGACTCTAATACCTCGAGAGTGACAGAAACACTCGATAACTTGCAAAAAATCTGGAATCCTCCATTAAAGGGTATCCAAATAGCGCCCAGAAGTAAGTGACTTGTGTAAATTCAAGGTGACTAACCTCTTGCGTTGTTGTAAGAACTTGGGCCTGAGGTTTCCCAGCGTTTTCTTCGGTGGGAATGTAGGCAGATTCGACTCGGTTTTGTGCAACTGTGATATAGGAGGGTACATCAAAACTAAAAAATTTACGAACCAGCTGAGAGTAGTCACATACAAGGGCGCTATGGCAAACTGCTGTGTACCATTTTTTTGGGGCTGACATCTGAGAGAGTGTTGGAAGATTCCACATTCACGGACAAATACATCCGAACAGGTGCACGGAGTAAAGATTGCTAAGGAACAATTAACTAAGAAGGCATTGTGAATGCAGAAAAGCGAATACACACACACACACACACACAAAACACGCATGTCCCTGTGTATAACAAGTCAGACTTCCATGCAAAACCGTACACACGGAAGGCAATTGCAACTAGGCACCACCCGTGCCAACCACGAGCACATACCAGCATATCAATGTCGTGGAAGTCGCTGTATCGTCTATCAATCAGCCAAGAGATATCTCCGAATGTATCTGACAAAGGCATAATCAATCATGAGTGCATTCACCTACATGACATTAGACATTGTAATTCGATTTGAGCTTTGATTCGAAATATACCACCCAAACGCAATTCGAAAACGCACGTATAAGTTCTGGCATGATATATCCCGCTCGAACAATTTGGCACGAATTAACAATAGACGTTCCTTCACACAAGAGAATAGTGATAGCTCAGCAAGTTGCGCGCAAAAGAGAATACTCGGAGACGTACAGAAGATATATCAAAGCAATGTGATACCATCATAAATATGCCAACTAGAAGCACACAGCTATACTACAAAAATGTTACCCAGCTACATTACACTTGTAAACCACTATGCTACGATGCAGATATACACAGCTGTTCCACAATGATACGAAACTAGAATACACACCGGTGCGAGTTACCACTACGACATAGTAGGCCACCACTTCTCCACTCCGCTGCGTTTTATTACTCCTGACGTTGATCTCCTTGATCTGCGCATTCCAGATGACGCGGCCTGGCTGTTGCAGTGCTGTTTCACGCTCCATGCGCTCCTGTGGGTTGTGTGCGATGCGAATGTGCCCAATTTACAATTATACCCGATACGAAAATGCTTAGCTTTTGGCTTTGACACGGGTTCTTAAGTATATCTCATTTAGCACTTTCTACACAGAAGTATTTAGTTTTTTGAGCAGAGTATGTATTTCTGTACCCAGCGATCGGTCGCGTGTACGCCCAAAGTAAGGCGTGTGCATCCGATACTCAACGAGTCTTCAACCAAGAACGATACCTTGTATAGCACTAGTCATACATCGTGAGATACCAACTAATCGAAACTTGAGTCATGCGACACATCGATGACTGGCTTTACATACCTTAACACTCGCACGAAACTCGGCGGAAATGGGCAAATCGGACTTGTTCACATCACTCGAAGAAGTCGGTACCTAAAAGCATATAGGAAATAAATTAAATTACCCAATTGTAATACCCTGGAAAGGGGCTTGAAATACAACAGATTCAAACAGACGGCTATATTAGATGAACTGAACGTGTGTGATAGAATAACATGCAAATATGCATGGGAACTTGCGTGAATTGTGATCTACAAGTAAGTTCGGGGGCGATAAAAAAAACTTTCAATGTGCATTGACAGGGGTATTCGTCTCGCCAATTTACCCACATATCCACACATATATTACCCGCATGGTTAAATTGGTAACGTACTCGTATTCATCCGCTAGCAAACTAGCACTACAAGCATGTAATACCATGACGTACATAGAGAGACGGACCAATCCAGGCATGCGATATATATACAAACTAAACGCACCTCATCCACAGGCTTCCCCGGGCAATTGGCAGATGACTCATCGGCTGAATATGTTGGTAGGCAGAGGTCCGAGTTCACTGGCTCGGCATTGGCGCGTTTACCGATTTCATGGGCCTGCTGTGGATGCGTCACCTGCGCAAACAGGGATGATACGGAAGTGCATATAGATAATACATACATACAAAAGAAATCATTAGTTCATATAGATAATACATACATACAAAAGAAATGATTAATGCATATAGATAACATATACATACAAAAGAAATGATTAGTGCATATAGATAATATATACATACAAAAGAAATGATTAGTGCACAGGACGCATCAATCCTGGAAATGGTCTCACGAATTAGAATGCGAGCGTACTGGCGTACTATGCAACAGGTGACTATCTTCTCCATACTCCGCTACAGCTTATAGAAATCACAAACCAATATTAATCGTTCTACATGAAATTATACATAGGAAGACTGCATATGATCTAGAACTTAATAACTTGGTCAATACGATCCTGTCTAGGCTTTCACATACTTCCGAGGTCGGCATATCAAGAGTAGTTCGAACAGGCATGTCTTCCCTGAAGGCCTCGCTTCGACAAAATTCGGCAAACCAACGTTTGTTGAGGTAGTCGTACACTTGCTGCTGAACTTTCGTGAACAAATCCTCGTCAACCCTGTAGGAGTTCAGTTATACGCTTTAATTCATACGGAGAGCTATATAAGTTGTGCCATTGTAAGCGTGACCAATCACACAGACAGACACTTCTCGAAGGTCTAGTATGCAGTTGCGTGGACATGTATGCACCGGATGATTAATGTGCATAGTTGTAGGTTGGATAGTATGGCGATAAACTCAATCGAGTCGTTGGCGACTGTGAGAGAACATCTCCAAGCTGTAGTTCAAATACAGGGAAAAAGCGCCGTGTGAAACTGGTGTTCGTCCGTTATACTTATATCCATCGGGTCAATTTACCTGTGCGGGCGAAATCACACATACATGGGTGTCCGACTATACATACCGGGAATTGGAGGACAGGATTCGCTGAATTGCATTGACGCTCTTAGAGTCACAGGGCATCAGAGGATTTTCCAGATAAATGGCGATCTCAGCAGCTTCCAATTTCTTTTCCTCGTGCGATACCTAATCAAAATACAACAGGAAATAACATTCTAGCCAAATTAAGTATGTTGATCAACCTCAGGGAAGTCCCAGGTGCAGCATGTACCCATTTGCACATGTTGGGTATTGGGTTTATCAATCAAGTACTCTGCAGTTTCTGAGAGTACAGCACTTGCCCCTATCATTAAATCTTACAACATAAGAAATATTTTACTGAAGCTCTCACACGTGCAGGCAGAATCGAGACCTCGGCTGCCAAAAGCTATTCAGAACGTGTCATCATCGATGCAGAAAAACACTCCCAACACATAAGTGTATCTCGTATCACAGAGAATACTTTGCACAGTAGTGAAAGTAGTGTAGTTTAATCGAAAACACACATTCACTTACTGAACTGTCGGCGAATAAGCGTCGATACGTCTCGGTCACTTGCCAGAAAGAAAGTCCCGCCAAAGCTCTGGATGTGGTTCAAAGATAGGAATGAATTGCGCTTTCCAGGCAAATGGTGGGCAAAACATCGAAGCCCTGACAACTTAGTCGGAAGTGACACGGAATAATTAGAATCGCATGGGCGCGAAAGTCATTTTTCGTCTCACAAAGCCGTTTCTGCAAAGGATGGCAAAGCAACGTACACCAGGCGCCATATAGCTGCCATTGTCACGCGTACAG
>NW_014040205.1:7500-12500 GCF_001186125.1 Sphaeroforma arctica JP610 | reverse complement strand
GGGTTCCCGTGCCTCGCTCTGCGTTCGCGTAATTCGCTGTTCCGTCTGTGCGTGCAGGTGTGCGAGTGTATCAACTGGTAGCCGTGGTTGCCCTCTCGCGTCAGCTGGCTGAGTTATTGACGCCGGTGTTTCCGCGGTCTCTCGATACGACGAGGCCGGTGTCTGTGGTCTCTCGTTGGCGGCTAAGCCACTCACAAGTGCTTGCTCCCTTCGCTGTAGGTATGGAGAGGTGCGGCAAATGAGTGTGTGTGTTTTTTTCCTTATAGCTCGCTATCACTATTCCGGCTGGAGCGACTGATCCAATTAGTATGGTGCATCATGGCGTAGTAGGCTGACGTCTACAAAGTGCGAGTTCAGCATGCAACAAACTTTGCCTGCAACATTGTTGGCCGGTACTTCATGGGATCCAATAGTTCTCAATCCACTGCTTCAAAACATACCAAGCAATGTTTCTCGGCCTGTTTCAATTGGTTTAGTCTCTGCTTCAGCTCGGTGCGAGACACGTGCACAACACTCAGACCCTGGGGCTGACTCTGCCCAGGTGTTTGCACTTGTTCTTGACTCGGTTTCTCAGCGTCAGGCCTCGCGGGTGTCTGTTTGTTAGCTTGAGTCTGGGCTGGCGAGAGAGAGAGAGTCTCACCATCGCTGTTGCATGTGCTAGTTTGCGTTGGTGGGTTTTTTTTCGCTGACGAACTGGGTGCCTGTATAACATTAGGAGAGGCTATACTATTATTTGCGGGGTTTGGGGTCCGATACAGATATATATCGACAGCTGTATCTCACCTTAGAGCTGAATAAAGTACACAATACAACTGCACTCAGGATTTACTTCTACAGTACGATGAAGTACGTATATAACTACAAACACATGCATTTGTGGCGTCCACAATCTATGATGACATCTGCTCAACATCAACTCGATAACCAGTTTCTATTGCTTATTATAAATTCATCTGAGGACATATTCGGGGCGCAAATACCTACCCGGCTTAACGTCATAGTATCAAGATTGTAAAGTGCGACCACGCCCAACCCTGACCCATGGGGTACCTGGATATTGTACTGCCGCACCGCACGTCCAGTGCTCTGCAAGGACACACAGAAACGGTAGGTAGACAACACATCTGAGCGCATTGTTGAATGAGATCAAAAGCGTTGCGAGCAGACCGCGAGAACAGACGGCTATACAGAGACTGTTGTTTTGCTGACAGTTGAATTCATCGGCCAAGTATTGTGTTTATCTCCGGAGGATCTGGGATGTTAACTATGGTATCTTTCGCATACGTAACAATTAATTGGTATCATTAAAGCTCCGTGAGCGAAGCAATGATGTTTGACCGTGTAATGATGAGAAGCGGATACATCACAGCCTCAAGTCCAATAGTTAGTTTGCTATACAAAGCCCATGGTTGCCACACACCCCGCAGTCACCACAGGTATTATGTAATACCCAGCACAGCTCGAGGCTGGAACGTAAACACACCCAAGAAGTACTTGACAAGGCAAAATGTACATAGATGTGCAACATTGCAGCATGCGCCGATCCGCAAAGCAGTTCGAGCCGCTGAAGTACCGGTGTGGCGTTCGCAAGGGGAATGATTCAATGTTAAGGTGGGCTCATACTATGTGCTAAAGTGCAATGTTAAGGTGGGCTTATACTACGTGCTAAAGTGCAATGTTAAGGTGGGCTCATACTACGTGCTAAAGTAGAGTTCACAGCACGTACTTCACGCTTGTTGACACCGTCTCGTCCTTTCTGCTTGAGCGCGTCTAATTGCCGGGTGATCTTGTCCATCCCTTTTCTGATTTTATGTAGGATGTATTCGAGCTCGCTCGGATCGTTGCAGATCTTGATATAGCGCAGGAACGACGGAAAATTCTTGGCCTCAGACGGTAGCTATGCATTGTGGGACCGGGCACAGTCAATCGAGACAGTAGCAGGGACCATTCGGATGAGTCGAAGGGAAAGTAACTTGGGTTAGTTGCCAACCATGATACGGCTCGAACTGCTTGTTGTGAGAAACAAAGCTCGAAGCAGTAGGAAATACATCATCGACTATGATTTCATTCGGGAAGTAGTTGCAGCAGGTGACTGATTTCGCAAAGTTATATAGCGATGAGCCTTAGTATGTCGCTGTACTTACATAGTAATTCAACGTGGTATTGAAGAAGTCCGGATTGCACAAAGCATTGACCACTCCACTCAGCACAGTGCCCGATAGCACTTCTCTGAGCATGTACCGAGCAGCTGTGTCCCTGCGTGCACGAGTATTGGTGAGCGTGCATGAATGTTTACTAAATTTACGACAAGCCCTGCCGTCTCATGTGAAGATTGAGCAGGTGCTCGTGGAGAGTAACAAATCACACTCGTAGTACATGACAGCACATACATACGTTGCCGTATAAACAAATGGATGAGACACAAAAGGATAATGCGAAGGGTTCTGCTGCGAGACTTCCTACCTGGAAGAAGAAAGCATACAGGTTGAAGTGAGCTGTGTTGTGTTGTCCGCATACGTCCGATCTTCCGGCATATATATGTATATATATATGTATATATACAAACACACACACACACACACACATATATATACATATACATACACACACACACACACATATATATATCTATATATATATACAAATACACACCACACACACACACACACCATACACACACACACACACACACACACACACACACACATATATATATATGTGTATATTTATATATTGTCCATTAGAATAATGACTTGTATAGTTTGTCGATGGTAAATGTAGCATATGTGATCGACAAATCGACGCCGACAGAAATAACCAAAAGCTGATTGGCACAGGTTGCAACCATTCTCAAGCAGCAATACAGTATAAAATAATTCACATCTCACGAGATAAAGGCATAAACACAATGAAGATCTTAGAAAGAGACTCGAGTCAGCTATAATACAGATATCTAATCCAATACAAATACGGGTACACTAACCTAAAAATAGGGCCCGGCGTACTTGTGAAGAGCAGCAGTTCTGATACTTGACGCAGATACATCTATAAGATCGATAAAACATCATTTGGTATCGCAGATCCTATGACAGCAATTGTTAGTTCGAATTCTCACAACGCCTGAAATCAACACCACTTTCAAGAAGGATACCGGCCCAACCAGCTTTGAAAATGGCTTTGAAAAGCCAGATAGATCTGTGGTGCCGGCTGAAACTATACACAGCCACACCGACCATATGCGGAATGAATATGGCGTGCGTGAATGTATAACAGACCCACCTGCTCGACTTCTGGAGACCCATCCACGAGGAAGCGGTGCAATCGCTCGAGATCGAAGAAGTTGTCTATGAGCTCCTTCTCGAACAGAGCGCGCTTCTTGTCCGGGGTCATCTCTGGCGCAGATGTCATGCTTACACTCGCACGTCCAAACGCCTACAGATGAACATTTTGGTTTAGCACAGCGCTTTCACATACAACTTAATTCGCTGGGTTGGTGTATGTTTGTTCGTTTTACGCACAGCTTCTCACAGCTTCTCACAGCTTTATCTTCTTGTATGTATATGAGTGCAAGAGTAACAAAATCGTCGCGGACGACTGAAGAAGCCCGGATTGCATTCATCTCACCAACGACTTTCTCTTGACGACATTGCAACACCGTCAGATATGCACCACATACCTTCAAACATACATCGTATTCACAACAATACGACCAAATCTCCACGTACAACACTGCAACAATCTCGGCATTCTTATAAATCCTATTTGAAACCTAGTTATACCTTCCTGTAGTAAGCCAAGTGGGATAGAAAGACGTCCACTGCCGGGCCCATGCAGAAATTCACAAGATCCAGCTGTTCGAATGGGAGAGCGTGGAAGGGAGGTGGTGCGCAAGTAAGCAGTAAATAATTATACCTACATGCAGTGTCCGTGCAAATCTTCAACAATTTTCTAACCTAGAAATACAATACGGAGCATTGATAACGAATACGCCACCGTACCTGTGCTGGAACAAATTTGGAGCATGATCGATACACCGTTCCATATATGGTTCGAGCTGTAGAATGCGTAGAAAATATGGAAGTAGAACACAAACTGTGTCGATTACTCATTGCGTTGACAAAGTAGCTCTGTGCCGGGCAAGGACTCATTTCAATTCTGCTCGATAGGCTATACAAACACATACTTATATTATCCGGGCATCCGGTGGATTAAGATACATAGGCTACTTCAGCCAGAGCAAAGAAAAGTCTGCAGTACATACCACGTGTATTCTAACTATGTAGTCCAGCGCTAAGAATATACTCACCCCTGTTGTATAGCCCGACAGAGCGCTGAACACCTCTCGCAGATCTCGGGAGACCTCGTCTAAGAACTCGGGGTCATCACTGATGAAACTGTAGAAAAAGTCTTTTACGTAGTCCCGCACAATCAGGTCGACTATCTGGAAGGGGGGTATGTGACATACCACGTAACGAGCGGAGATATCTATCAGCTCGAGCGTCAGTAAAGCTAGGTTTGCAGATCAAACTAGTGCCATGCGGAAGTGATCGATTGGGAATGGCGGGCTATTATATGAATATATGCTTGCTGAGTTACAACCATGAAAGATACTAGATATAACAAGTGAAAAAGAAGGATTTCCAAGTATAACAAACCTCAAAAAACTATCATGTACTACACGCGATGACAACTCGGCACAGGTGAGGACCATTGCCGAGATTTTAAATATTGATGACTCTACAGGGTTTAAGTTTGAGACGTGAGAATATTTAAAGACATTAGGTTGAGCACGTAGACCAAAATTAAGAATAATCACAATTGCAATTGCTTTACCATGGTTAATTCTTCATCGACAGATTCTGACCCAGATATAAGCTTCCCCTCTGCTCGCCGCTGCCGGATAAGTGAAGACGCTTGCTCTCGCTGGTGTACATGGAAATTTATAAACGTTAACGCAAAGTTTCACACAGTCGTTGCAATACATATCGTGGTGTTTGTTG
>NW_014040205.1:0-5000 GCF_001186125.1 Sphaeroforma arctica JP610 | reverse complement strand
ATGGGCTTAGTATGTTGGTATTTGTTCGGAAACATCTTCCAAGATGAGAATAAGACGCACCGATATTTTGAGTTGTTAATTACACATTGGTGATTCATCATCTTTGTAGCCCACAAGCCTTACGACGTTCGACTAGGGAATATAACCCCTTAATTTACTGCACCTATCTCAACGAGAGGTATATTTGCCGCTCTAGAGATGTACTAAAGGCGAGAAGATCACTATTACGTATTTTCAACAAACATGCAAAGCTATAGATACTCGACCCCGACTACTTGATTTACGCTCCACTCTACATTCTGCAACGAAATTTAGAGTCGATTAGAAGAACATGAAGCTAAAGCAATACCGAAAGGTGCTTCTCTTGCAGCATTCACGAAAAAAGGTCTCAATTAAATCTGCACCGAGCTATATTTCTTTATTGCTTTAGGTAGTCTGTTGATAGCATATAGAAATTGAAGAAGTTTCTTACAAGGGCGCCTGGTCACGCAGTTCGATAATATAGTCGAAACTGAATGGTATTAGAGGGTGTCCTGCTTGGTATCAGAATTAAAACTAAATTTTGTGCTGACAAATTTCCAAAGACCATATGCTGTACTCTAGTATATATAGATGTATACAGTTATACACTCATAGAATCATAGATACAATACTTTCTTGTTCGGTAATACCTGGGGCCCTGGGGCCTGGGTTGTTGCTTAGTCTTAGACATGCAGTAAAAAGAAAAGATGTACAAAACGGAGAACGTGGAAACGGGGATTGCACACAGACCTTTTATATATTAAAATACCCCAGCAGACATATTTATCTTTATTATGTAAAATAGATAAATACACTCTTGTGTTGTGACATATGTCACGGGTGTAAATATTTATTATTAGTATTTACATATACACTGTACACAGTTGATAGCTGTGCGAACCATATTTTTTGTTTTTGGTTAGTTTTTATATTTAAAAACGAAAAAAACCCCATTATAGCCTAGACATTTTTGAAAAACAATTATGCATAGTATACATAATAACATGTATTGTATAAAAATAAATAAATTTACACTCAATATTCCTCCTCAGACCCAGACTAGGTTTTACTCGCGGCTCGGAAACAACATTTGGTTTTTGTTTTAAAAATAAACACAAAAAAACACAAATGTCAATTCTAAAAAGCAATATTGAAAAAAAGAATAAATCAGCTGAGTGGTGGACTGTGGACACTGGGACTGGACTTCACTGGAGTCACTGGATGCTATTGCTATCCAAAGACTCTATTTAGTATTACAAAGAGCGTACCACAGGTCCACAAGTCAATTTTTAATATTTTAATAGAAAAACTAAAAATTAGTAAACATTCACGTAAAGACATATTTTTGGTAAATAGTGATTGTACAATGCACTCTTGCCTCGACTCTTGACTCTTGAGTGACTTGACTACAGTCTACAGTACATAGTACATACTAAATATGTACATAGTATGAAGTTTTAAAGTTTTATTTTTAAAACTGGGTTAAAAAGAATACTTCGGAGCTCCTCCGTGAGTCTGTGTAGATGAAGTAGCTCAATTCTATTTTACTCGATACTTTAAAAAAATAATTACTTATACTACCTAATAACTAACAGCGACTGGCAGGCTGGCAGCGAGTCAGCGACAGAATGTGACACTGACAAGTGACAACCTGCTGCTAAAAATATTTAAAAAAATGGTCGACCTATTATTTTATATATTTAAATACAGCCTTTGAGTTTGAACTTTGAAGACTGGGTCACTGGGGCGACTGGGCCCACCAGAGGTTTCAGGACTTCAGGACTTCAGGCCCAGGGACTCCAGTCTCCAGCCTCCTGAGGCTCCAGCGCTCAGACTTTCAGGGCCCTCAAGTCTCAACTGACAACTCTCACAGGCCTCAGAAGTCAGAAGTCAGGACTGGCTTAGGTGCGGTTCAGCGGCTCAGCGGCTCAGCGGCTCAGCGTAATCTCATAATGTTCCACCATAAGGGTTTATACGTTCAACGAACAACATTTTATGGGACAATTGAAAACGTAGTAAGGTAAGGTATATATATATATAGTCTATTGGCCTAAAATAATCGGTCAGCAGCGCGACCTCCAGATAGTGCACCTACTATCATATATCTAGCCACATAATACTGTAGATCAATAAACGAGTAGAAATAAGGCCAAAACTTGGCGATATACTTGACCATAATATACGTTCAACATTTAACGCGTCGAATTTAAACGTAGGAACGTTATTCGTTATGAGGTTGGCGCTCAGCGGAGCCTCTCTTTCTGACTTTCAGATTTCCTGTAGGGTTGTTAGATTTTATGATTTTATCCATCGTCCATAACACTACAGGTGGGCATGTGCATAAAGCCTTTTTTTTCTGGAAGAAGAACAATCATACTAAAAATTAATTCATTTCAAAAAGCCAAAAGGAAAATCGGCTCACGCCGTAAATATTGGGTGAAACTTTCGATTGTTAAAGTAATAGCCAATGGGATTTCTTATCCGTCAAGTTTAGACAGTGGATGTGCGCCTGACATCAGATTTGAATAGTCGACCAATTGGCAATTGGCGACCTGCGGGGGAACTTCTGCGGGCGGGTTGTGTCTCACTCCTGCCTGACGCCCTCACCCGGCTCATCGGCGCGCCGCCTCTTGTTGTGTGTGCTACGGGGGTGGGGCAGGACTCGCAGGAGCCGTCGAGCCAGAGTTCCAGGAGGCTTGCATTTCATTTATTTATATCTCCTAACAGTCTATTGGAGAAGAAATTGAAGTTGAAATTTTGGACCAAAGAAACGCCGAATAGAATACATTTCGTCACGATGCTGAATGCTGATTACTCTATACTACCACCTGCAGTGCCAACTGCCAAGTTGCCAACAGTACCACGAAGTGTGCCAAGTGCCAACTGTGAACTGCCGAGAGTACCGACCACTGGGACTAAAATAGACTAAAGTTTGTTTTTGTACGTTCACAAACACAAAAATAATTCAAAAAAACATTGCCCGATGGGCTATGGCCTATATTGGAATCTGATAATTTTATAAAATTGGTCCCAATTGAGAAAACAAGTTCAAGCGAACGGCGAACCACAGCATTCGCATTTTAGCTGATCAATTTTCAAAAGGTATATATAGCGATCACACTTCCTATGACAGGTTCATACCCTCAAAACAACACAGAATGAAAGGAATAAGAAGGAAAATTATAAACGTACCAGCCCCCCCACCGAACTGTTAGCTTATATTCTTCATCATGTGTTAATCTAGCCACCCTATCGTCTCTGAATCTTACGTTTAATTCTAAACTAAGTTTCCTTACAAGTCCGTCAAGATGCCTGCCCCTCAACCCAGCCAAAGTTGCCCTAAACTTCAGAGAGACAGAGCTTTGCCCTACCCTTGTGAACGACCCCCAGGAGAAAACAGCTGTACCTAACACTGAGTTGCCCCCTAAACAAACAATAGAATTACCAGAACATTTATTCGATATGAGTACTCTCGAGGATTTCGACCTTGGACTACTGGACCTTCCAGTTTTGCCTGGCACTGGTATGTTTACTCAGATTTGTTTCTTCGTAGTTTTCAAAGCTCATTGTATAATGTCAGGACCATTGCTCAATTGTTATTGATGTATTAATGCTCATTATGTGAATTTCTTTATCTCAACAGCTGATGGCAGTGGAGCATCCACTCCAAGCCTGTTTTCAGGTAATAACATGTCACCAACGGGCCATGTAGACTACAACGCGTCCCCAGTTGGCTTCCTTGATTGGTCGTCTCCTGTGGGCACCTCTTCGCAGTTTTTGCTGGATCTTTGCGTGTCAAATATACCTCCGCCAGCTCCAATTGCAGGGGCCGATGATGGATTATATCCGTCGACCACCGCGCTTGAATGTGAAGACTTCTTGGGCCTAATGCCAGTGCCTATAGGTCTTCCGCAAGCGCTAACATCTGACGCTTTATTTGCGTCAACAAATAATTTGCTAATGGGAAGTTCTTCTGCACTGTCCTCGACAAGCAGTATATCATCTCTTTCTTCTCCCGACAATTTGCATAACACTGGATCTGGAATTAAGAGAGAAATCTCTATGATTTCAGAGGACGGTACGGAAGGTGAAAGTTCCGTATCTTCTGGCGAAGAAGTGACCAAGAAACCAGCGAGAAAGCATAAGAAACCTCGTATCAGTGAATTGTCGGAGGCTGATGCAACTGCCAAGCGCCAAAGCAACCGAGAAAGTGCTCGCAAGTCGCGTGCACGTAAACGTGAGCGTTTGGACAATGTTTATGTCGAGAACGAAACCCTGAAGAAAGAAAATATGGAGCTGCGTTTGCGTTTGCAAATGTTGATGACGTCCATGATCATTTCACAAAGTTCGACCGTAACGACAGCTAATACTGTTGGCGAGCTGATGTAGGATCAAGAGCGTTTATCAGGCTGCGAGTTCATAACATAGATGGTGTATGTCGCCATCCGTTGTATTTGACAGTCGACAGAAATGCCACTATTTTCTAGTTTTGAATAACTTGTTTCTATCATGTATCTGTTTTTAAGTCCGAGGAGAGCCTTACATAGTATACCTGTAAGTAGTTCACTATGTATATTACTAAACCCTTTAAATAAACATACGTTAAATCAATGAATGATATATATTTTTAACATTTGTTCAATCTAGCTAAAAACTTTTAGATATAAATATTTATATAGCTTCTAAATTGTAAAGCGTGCGGTTCCTCGTCGCTCAGAAGATATATATGTATACCTAATAAGGAAACGTATATATATTTATAAAATATATGTATAGATATAAATACATTAGTGTATACTGGATAATACATTAGTGTATACTGGAATAAAGTGTTATATATTAATATATCATCACACACAGAAATAAAAATAATAATAGTAAAAATAATCAAAAAAAATAAAAATAAATAGTATGTATGTATATATATATATAATGATACAAGTAGAATAATAATAGTAATATATATATATATATATATA